>NC_088227.1:48375740-48675740 GCF_036934945.1 Oncorhynchus masou masou | reverse complement strand
GCTCCCACTCAGACGCCAACAGACACGCAACAGCCGGTCCAAGTTGAATTGATTTGTTGGTTGCAGATTTAAAACTTTTTACGCATTTTCATAAATGATAATGCTAAAATGAAATTAATTTGATCAAATTGAATTGATCAGACATCATCCATTAGACAAGTCATGACAAGCCTGGATCTATAGCCTGTTGATGGAATATTAAAGGGCTTCATGGGAAATTGGGAATGTCCTGGTTAAATCGGCCCAAATAACACATTGATATAAAACCCCACTGGGCACAGACGTCAGTTCAACATATAGTTTTTATTTACACTTGCGTGAAAAAAGACGAAATTACCTTGCATTGACGACTTTTTGCAAATCCAATCAGCTTTGAATCATGTTGATTCAATATGTTTATGCAAACATCCTCTGTTGTTTTTTTGTCAGTAAAATGGGCTCTACAAAAATCAGTTATTCAGAAAGGACCAAACTAAATGTACCGAGGTCCATTAAAAGGTTAGCATGTCAGCCCAGGTAAATAAAGACGAGCTGTAAGGCTGCTGGTGGCAGATTCTAGGTACCACCTTCTGCCGTTGTGCCCCTAAGCAAGACATTTATTCCTACATAGTTTGTGGTTGTGTCTACCTTGGGGTTTGGTAGCAGGATACTAACTACAGAACTACATACCAACTGTTAAACCAATTGGTATACCAACTACACAACTGCATACCAACTATTATACCAATTACATAACCACAGACCAACTGTTATACAAACTACATAACTACATACCAACTGTCTTACTAACTAGCTACATAACTACATACCAACTGTTATACCAACTAGCTACATAACTACATACCAACTAGCTACATAACTACATACCAACTGTTATACCAACTAGCTATATCACTAAAAAAAAGTATTACAAGTAATACCTCGGCAAGACGGAGCTGCTCTTCCTCCCGGGGAAGGACTGCCCGTTCCATGATCTCGCCATCACGGTTGACAACTCCATTGTGTCCTCCTCCCAGAGCGCTAAGAACCTTGGCGTGATCCTGGACAACACCCTGTCGTTCTCAACTAACATCAAGGCGGTGGCCCGTTCCTGTAGGTTCATGCTCTACAACATCCGCAGAGTACGACCCTGCCTCACACAGGAAGCGGCGCAGGTCCTAATCCAGGCACTTGTCATCTCCCGTCTGGATTACTGCAACTCGCTGTTGGCTGGGCTCCCTGCCTGTGCCATTAAACCCCTACAACTCATCCAGAACGCCGCAGCCCGTCTGGTGTTCAACCTTCCCAAGTTCTCTCACGTCACCCCGCTCCTCCGCTCTCTCCACTGGCTTCCAGTTGAAGCTCGCATCCGCTACAAGACCATGGTGCTTGCCTACGGAGCTGTGAGGGGAACGGCACCGCAGTACCTCCAGGCTCTGATCAGGCCCTACACCCAAACAAGGGCACTGCGTTCATCCACCTCTGGCCTGCTCGCCTCCCTACCACTGAGGAAGTACAGTTCCCGCTCAGCCCAGTCAAAACTGTTCGCTGCTCTGGCCCCCCAATGGTGGAACAAACTCCCTCACGACGCCAGGACAGCGGAGTCAATCACCACCTTCCGGAGACACCTGAAACCCCACCTCTTCAAGGAATACCTAGGATAGGATAAAGTAATCCTTCTCACCCCCCCCCTTAAATGATTTAGATGCACTATTGTAAAGTGGCTGTTCCACTGGATGTCAGAAGGTGAATTCACCAATTTGTAAGTCGCTCTGGATAAGAGCGTCTGCTAAATGACTTAAATGTAATGTTAAATGTAAAAAAATGAAATACCTTATTTTACATAACATTTCAGACCCTTTGCTAAGAGACTCAAAATTAAGCTATGGTTCCATTGATCATCCTTGAGATGTTTTTACAACTTGATTGGAGTCCACATATGGTCAATTCAATTGATTGGACATGATTTGGAAAGGCACACACCTGTCTATGTAAGGTCCCACAGTTGACAGTGCATGTCAGAGCAAAAATCAAGCCGTGAAGTTGAAGGAATTGTCCATAGAGCTCAGAGACAGGATTGTATCGAGGCACAGATCTGAGGAAGGGTATCAAAACATTTCTGCAGCATTGAAGGTCCCCAATAACACAGTTGCCTCCATCATTATAAAATGGAGGAAGTTTGTAAGCAGAAAGGCTCTTCCTAGAGCTGTCCGACCGGCCAAACTGAGCAATCGGGGGAGAAGGCCCATGGTCAGAGAACTGGCCAAGAACCCGATGGTCACTCTGACAGAGCTCCAGAGTTCCTCTGTGGTGATGGGAGAACCTTCCAGAAGGACAACCATCCCTGCAGCACTCCACCAATAGTGTCTTTATGGTAGAGTGGCCAGACAGAAGCCACTCCTCAGTAAAAGGCACATGACATCGCACTTGGACTTTGCCATAAGGCACCTAAAGGACTCTCAGACCATGAGAAACAAGATTCTCTGGTCTGATGAAATCAAGATTGAACTCTTTGGCTTGAATGCGAAAAATCACTTCTGGAGGAAACCTGGCACAATCCCTACGGTGAATTATAGTGGTGGCAGAATCATGGGGATGTTTTTCAATGGCAGGGACTGGGAGACTAATCGGGATCGAGGGAAAGATGAACAGAGCAAAGTACAGAGAGATCCTTGATGAAAACCTACTCCAGAGCGATTAGAACCGCAGAATGATGCGACGGTTCACCGTCCACCAGGACAGCGACCCTAAGCACATAGCAAAAACAACATCTGAGTGGCTTTTGGGACAAGTTTCTGAATGTCCTTGAGTGACCCAGCCATAGCTCGGACATGAACCTGATAGAACGTCTCTGGAGAGACCTGAAAATAGCTTTGCAACGACGCTCCTCATCCAACCTGACAGAGCTTGAGAAGATCTGCAGAGAAGAATAGGAGAACCTCAGTACAGGTGTGCCAAGCAGCGTCATACCCAAGAAGACTCTAGGCTGTAATTGCTGCCAAAGGTGCTTGAACAAAGAATTGAGTAAGGAGTCTGAATACTTATGTAAATGTGATATATATATATATATATATATATATGTTGACATAACTAAATAGCAACTGTTATACAAACTATATACCAAGTTTTATACCAGATATTAACCAATTGCATAACTATATGCCAACTACATAACTACATACCTGTAACAGCGTTCTTCGTTTGTCGCAAGAAAGTCGGACCGAAATGCAGCGTGGTGGTTACTCATGTTTTTTAATGAATGAATCGCGGTACATGAAATAACTGATACAAAATACAAAACAACAAAATGGAACGTGAAACCTAATTACAGCCTATCTGGTGAAACTACAAAGGGACAGGAACAATCACCCACAAAATACACAGTGAAACCCAGGCTACCTAAATACGGTTCCCCATCAGAGACAACAAGAATCACCTGACTCTGAGAGAGAACCGCCTCAGGCAGCCAAACCTAAACTAAACACAACCCTAATCAACCACAATCCCAATGCATACAAAAACCCCAATACGACAACACAATAACATAAAACCATGTCACACCCTGGCCTGACCAACTAATTAACTAAAACACAAAATACTAAGACCAAGGCGTGACAATACCAAATGATATACCAACTACATAACTACATACCAACTGGTACACCAACTAAATAACTAAATACCAACTGTTATACCAACGACATAACTACAAACTACATACCAACTGTTATTCCAACTACATAACTACATACCAACTGTTATTCCAACTACATAACTACATACCAAATGATATACCAACTACATAACTACATACCAACTGGTACACCAACTACATAACTAAATACCAACTGTTATACCAACTACATAACTACATACCAACTGTTATACCAACTACATACCAACTGTTATACCAACTGATATACCAACTGTTATACCAACTACATACCAGCTGGTATACCAACTACATACCTACATACCAACTGTTATACCAACTACATAACAACTATTATACCAACTACATAACTATATACCAACTGTTATACCAACTACATACCAACTGTTATACCAACTGTTATACCAACTACATACCAGCTGGTATACCAACTACATAACTACATAACTACATACCAACTGTTATACCAACTACATAACTACATACTTACATACCAACTGTTATACCAACTACATAACTACATACCAACTGCTATACCAACTACATAACTACATACCAACTATTATATCAACTACATAACTACATACTAACTGGTATACCAACTACATAACTACATACCAACTACATACCTACATACCAACTGGTATTCCAACTACATAACTACATACCAACTACATACCTACATACCAACTGTTTTACCAACAACATAACTACACACCAACTATTATATCAACTACATAACTACATACCAACTGTTATACCAACTACATAACTACATACCTACATACCATCTGTTATACCAACTAAATAACTATATACCAACTGTTATACCAACTACATAACTGCATTCCGACTGTTATACCAACTACATAACTACATACCAACTGTTTTACAAACTACATAACTACATACCAACTGTTATACCAACTACATAATACATACCAACTGCTATACAAACTACATAACTACATACCATCTGTTATACCAACTCCATAACAAACATACCAACTGTTATACCAACTCCATAGCAACATACCAATTATAATACCAACTACACACAAACTGCTATACCAACGACATGCCAAGTTTTACACCAACACTTATTCTAACTACATAACTTCACACAAACTATTAAAACAAATTTTTTACACACTGCATAACTACATACCAATTGTTATACCAACTAGATTCCTATCGACATACCAACTTTTATACCTGCTACAAAACTACATACAAACTGTTATAGAAACTGTTATACCAACTACACACCAGCTGGTCTACCAACTACATAACTACATAACAACTGTTATACCAACTACATAACTACATACCAACTCTTATACCAACTATTATACCAACTACATAACTACAAACCAACTATTATACCAACTACATAACTGCATACCAACTATTCTACAAACTACATACCAACTACCTACCAACTATTCTACCCACTACATAACTACCTACCAACTATTCTACCAACTACATACCAACCACATAACAACTATTCTACCAACAACATACCAACCACATACCAACTATTATACCAACAACATAACTACATACCAACTATTATATCAACTACATACCAACTATTATACCAACTACATAACTACATACCAACTAAAATACCAACTACATAACTACATACCAGCTGTTATACCAACGACATAACTACTTACCAACTATTATACCAACTACATAACTACATACCAACTATTATACCAACTACATAACCACATACCAACTATTATATCAACTACATACCAACTATTATATCAACTGCATACCAACTATAATACCAACTACATACCCACTATTCTACCAACTACATAACTACATACCAACTATTCTACAAACTACATACCAACTACCTACCAACTATTCTACCCACTACATAACTACATACCAACTATTCTACCAACTACATACCAACCACATACCAACTACATACAAACCACATACCAACTATTATACCAACAACATAACTACATACCAACTATTATATCAACTACATACCAACTATTATACCAACTACATAACTACATACCAACTACATAACAACATACCAACTGTTATACCAACTATTATACCAACTACATAACCACATACCAACTATTATATCAACTACATACCAACTATTATATCAACTACATACCAACTATTACATCAACTACATAACTACATACCAACTATTATATCAACTAGATAACGACATACCAACTATTATATCAACTACATACCAACTATTATTTCAACTACATAACTACATACCAACTAAAATACCAACTACATAACAACATACCAACTGTTATACCAACTATTATACCAACTACATAACCACATACCAACTATTATATCAACTACATATCAACTATTATATCAACTACATACCAACTATTCTACCAACTACATAACTACATACCAACTGTTATACCACCTATTATACCAACTACATAACTACATACCAACTATTATATAAACTACATACCAACTATTACATCAACTACATAACTACATACCAACTATTATATCAACTAGATAACGACATACCAACTATTATATCAACTAGATAACGACATACCAACTATTATATCAACTACATACCAACTATTATACGAACTACATACCAACTATTATATGAACTCCATAACTACATACCAACTATTCTACCATCTACATAACTACATACCAACTATTATGCCAACTATTATACTAACTACATAACTACATGCCAACTATTATACCAACTACATACCAACTGTAATACACACTATATACCTACATACCAACTATGAAACCAACTATATAACTACATAACAACTGTTATACCAACTATATAACTACATACCAATTATTATATCAACTATTATATCAACTACATACCAACTATTATATATACAACATAACTACATAAACTATTCTACCAACTACATAACTACATACCAACTATTATATCAACTACATACCAACTTGTCACGCCCTGGTCGAAGTATATTGTGTTTGTCTGCATTTATTTGGTCAGGCCAGAGTGTGACATGGGTTTTTTGTGGTGTGTTTTGTCTTGGGGGTGTCTAGCATAGTCTATTGCTGCCTGAGGCGGTTCTCAATCAGAGGAAGGTGATTATCGTTGTCCCTGATTGGGAACCATATTTAGACAGCCATATTCTTTGAGTGTTTCGTGGGTGATTGTTCCTGTCTCTGTGTTTGTTGTCACCAGATAGGCTGTATAGGTTTTCACGTTCCGTTTGTTGTTTTTGTATTGTTCGTGTTTTTTCGTCGTCATTAAACATGTAATAAAAATACCACGCTGCATTTTGGTCCACTTCTCCTTCACCAGATGAGAACCGTTACAGAATCACCCACCACAACGGGACCAAGCGGCGTGGTAACAGGCAACAGCGGCAGCAGGAGCAACAAAGAGCGGAAAGGACATGGGAGCAGAATCTGGACTACACTACTTGGGAGGAAATTGACAGGTGGGCGGTCGACCCAGGAGGAGTGCCGGAGCCCGCCTGGGATTCTCTGGAGCAGTGCGAGGAGGGGTATAGAAAAATGGAGTTGGTGAAGCAAGCACGGCGGCGCGATAGGAAGCCCGGGAGTCAGCCCCAAAAATATATTGGGGAGGGCTCACAGGGAGTATGGCGGCGCTAGGTAGGAGACCTACGCCAACTTCCTGTGGTTACCGGGGGCAAGAGAGACCGGGCAGGCACCGTGTTATGCTGTGGAGCGCACAGTGTCTCCAGTGCGGGTGCATTCCAGATCTGCCAGTCAGCCAGACTCTTCCAGATCCGCCAGTCAGCCCGGATCCGCCAGTCAGCCAGACTCTTCCAGATCTGCCAGTCAACCAGACTCTTCCAGATCCGCCAGTCAGCCAGACTCTTCCAGATCCGCCAGTCAGCCAGACTCTTCCAGATCCGCCAGTCAGCCAGACTCTTCCAGATCCGCCAGTCAGCCAGACTCTTCCAGATCCGCCAGTCAGCCAGACTCTTCCAGATCTCCCAGTCAGCCAGTGCGCCTGCACTGCCAGAGCCTTCCTCCTCGACAGCGCTGCTGGAGTCTCCTGCCTGTTCAGCGCAGCCAGAGCTGCCAGCCTGCATGGAGCAGCCAGAGCTGCCAGCCTGCATGGAGCAGCCAGAGCTGCCAGCCTGCATGGAGCAGCCAGAGCTGCCAGCCTGCATGGAGCAGCCAGAGCTGCCAGCCTGCATGGAGCAGCCAGAGCTGCCAGCCTGCATGGAGCAGCCAGAGCTGCCAGTCTGCATGGAGCAGCCAGTGCTGCCAGCCTGCATGGAGCAGCCAGAGCTGCCAGTCTGCATGGAGCAGCCAGAGCTGCCAGTCTGCAAGGAGCAGCCAGAGCTGCCAGTCTGCATGGAGCAGCCAGAGCTGTCAGTCTGCAAGGAGCTGCCAGTCTGCAAGGAGCTGCCAGTCTGCAAGAAGCCGCCAGAGCTGCGAGTCTGCATGGAGCAGCCAGAGCCGCCAGTCTGCATGGAGCAGCCAGAGCCGCCAGTCTGCATGGAGCAGCCAGAGCTGCCAGTCTGCAAGGAGCTGCCAGTCAGCAAGAAGCCGCCAGAGCTGCGAGTCTGCATGGAGCAGCCAGAGCCGCCAGTCAGCATGGAGCAGCCAGAGCCGTCAGTCTGCCAGGATCCGCCAGTCAGCCAGACTCTTCCAGATCCGCCAGTCAGCCAGACTCTTCCAGATCTGCCAGCCAGCCAGACTCTTCCAGAACCGCCAGCCAGCCAGGATCTGCCAGATCCAACTACCTGCCTGAGCTTCCTCTCAGTGCTGAGCTTCCTCTCAGTGCTGAGCTTCCTCTCAGTGCTGGGCTTCCTCGCAGTGCTGAGCTTCCTCTCAGTGCTGAGCTTCCCCTCAATCCCGAGCTTCCCCTCAATCCCGAGCTTCCCCTCAATCCCGAGCTTCCCCTCAGTCCAGTGGGGTTCTGGGTGAGGACTACTAGGCCATGGTCGGTGGCGAGGGTGGACTATCTTAGGACACGAGGAGGAGGGACTAAGACATTGATAGAGTGGGGTCCACGTCCCGCGCCGGAGCCGCCACCATGGACAGACGCCCACCCGGACATTTCCCTATTGTTTTGATGTGCGTCCGGGAGTCCGCACCTTGGGGGGGGGGGGGGGTTCTGTCACGCCCTGGTCGAAGTATATTGTGTTTGTCTGTATTTATTTGGTCAGGCCAGGGTGTGACATGGTTTTTTTGTGGTGTGTTTTGTCTTGGGGGTGTCTAGCATAGTCTATGGCTGCCTGAGGCGGTTCTCAATCAGAGGCAGGTGATTATTGTTGTCTCTGATTGGCAACCATATTTAGGCAGCTATATTATTTGAGTGTTTCGTGGGTGATTGTTCCTGTCTCTGTGTTTGTTGTCACCAGATAGGTTGTATAGGTTTTCACGTTCTTTTTGTTGTTTTTGTACTGTTCGTGTTTTTTCGTCGTCATTAAACATGTAATAAAAATACCACGCTGCATTTTGGTCCGCTTCTCCTTCACCAGACGAGAACCATTACACAACTACATACCAACTATTATACCAACTATTATATCAACTACATACCAACTATTCTACCAACTACATAACTACATACCAACTATTCTAACAACTACATACCAACATACCAACTATTCTAACAACTACAAAACAACATACCAACTATTCTAACAATTACATAACTACATACCAACTATTTTACCAACTATAATATCAACTACATACCAACTATTATACCAACTACATAACTACATACAAACTGTTATACCAACTACATAACTACATACCAACTATTATATAAACTACATACCAACTATTACATCAACTACATAACTACATACCAACTATTATATCAACTAGATAACGACATACCAACTATTATATCAACTAGATAACGACATACCAACTATTATATCAACTACATACCAACTATTATACGAACTACATACCAACTATTATATGAACTCCATAACTACATACCAACTATTCTACCATCTACATAACTACATACCAACTATTATGCCAACTATTATACTAACTACATAACTACATGCCAACTATTATACCAACTACATACCAACTGTAATACACACTATATACCTACATACCAACTATGAAACCAACTATATAACTACATAACAACTGTTATACCAACTATATAACTACATACCAATTATTATATCAACTATTATATCAACTACATACCAACTATTATATATACAACATAACTACATAAACTATTCTACCAACTACATAACTACATACCAACTATTATATCAACTACATACCAACTTGTCACGCCCTGGTCGAAGTATATTGTGTTTGTCTGCATTTATTTGGTCAGGCCAGAGTGTGACATGGGTTTTTTGTGGTGTGTTTTGTCTTGGGGGTGTCTAGCATAGTCTATTGCTGCCTGAGGCGGTTCTCAATCAGAGGAAGGTGATTATCGTTGTCCCTGATTGGGAACCATATTTAGACAGCCATATTCTTTGAGTGTTTCGTGGGTGATTGTTCCTGTCTCTGTGTTTGTTGTCACCAGATAGGCTGTATAGGTTTTCACGTTCCGTTTGTTGTTTTTGTATTGTTCGTGTTTTTCGTCGTCATTAAACATGTAATAAAAATACCACGCTGCATTTTGGTCCACTTCTCCTTCACCAGATGAGAACCGTTACAGAATCACCCACCACAACGGGACCAAGCGGCGTGGTAACAGGCAACAGCGGCAGCAGGAGCAACAAAGAGCGGAAAGGACATGGGAGCAGAATCTGGACTACACTACTTGGGAGGAAATTGACAGGTGGGCGGTCGACCCAGGAGGAGTGCCGGAGCCCGCCTGGGATTCTCTGGAGCAGTGCGAGGAGGGGTATAGAAAAATGGAGTTGGTGAAGCAAGCACGGCGGCGCGATAGGAAGCCCGGGAGTCAGCCCCAAAAATATATTGGGGAGGGCTCACAGGGAGTATGGCGACGCTAGGTAGGAGACCTACGCCAACTTCCTGTGGTTACCGGGGGCAAGAGAGACCGGGCAGGCACCGTGTTATGCTGTGGAGCGCACAGTGTCTCCAGTGCGGGTGCATTCCAGATCTGCCAGTCAGCCAGACTCTTCCAGATCCGCCAGTCAGCCCGGATCCGCCAGTCAGCCAGACTCTTCCAGATCTGCCAGTCAACCAGACTCTTCCAGATCCGCCAGTCAGCCAGACTCTTCCAGATCCGCCAGTCAGCCAGACTCTTCCAGATCCGCCAGTCAGCCAGACTCTTCCAGATCCGCCAGTCAGCCAGACTCTTCCAGATCCGCCAGTCAGCCAGACTCTTCCAGATCTCCCAGTCAGCCAGTGCGCCTGCACTGCCAGAGCCTTCCTCCTCGACAGCGCTGCTGGAGTCTCCTGCCTGTTCAGCGCAGCCAGAGCTGCCAGCCTGCATGGAGCAGCCAGAGCTGCCAGCCTGCATGGAGCAGCCAGAGCTGCCAGCCTGCATGGAGCAGCCAGAGCTGCCAGCCTGCATGGAGCAGCCAGAGCTGCCAGCCTGCATGGAGCAGCCAGAGCTGCCAGTCTGCATGGAGCAGCCAGTGCTGCCAGCCTGCATGGAGCAGCCAGAGCTGCCAGTCTGCATGGAGCAGCCAGAGCTGCCAGTCTGCAAGGAGCAGCCAGAGCTGCCAGTCTGCATGGAGCAGCCAGAGCTGTCAGTCTGCAAGGAGCTGCCAGTCTGCAAGGAGCTGCCAGTCTGCAAGAAGCCGCCAGAGCTGCGAGTCTGCATGGAGCAGCCAGAGCCGCCAGTCTGCATGGAGCAGCCAGAGCCGCCAGTCTGCATGGAGCAGCCAGAGCTGCCAGTCTGCAAGGAGCTGCCAGTCAGCAAGAAGCCGCCAGAGCTGCGAGTCTGCATGGAGCAGCCAGAGCCGCCAGTCAGCATGGAGCAGCCAGAGCCGTCAGTCTCTGCCAGGATCCGCCAGTCAGCCAGACTCTTCCAGATCCGCCAGTCAGCCAGACTCTTCCAGATCTGCCAGCCAGCCAGACTCTTCCAGAACCGCCAGCCAGCCAGGATCTGCCAGATCCAACTACCTGCCTGAGCTTCCTCTCAGTGCTGAGCTTCCTCTCAGTGCTGAGCTTCCTCTCAGTGCTGGGCTTCCTCGCAGTGCTGAGCTTCCTCTCAGTGCTGAGCTTCCCCTCAATCCCGAGCTTCCCCTCAATCCCGAGCTTCCCCTCAATCCCGAGCTTCCCCTCAGTCCAGTGGGGTTCTGGGTGAGGACTACTAGGCCATGGTCGGTGGCGAGGGTGGACTATCTTAGGACACGAGGAGGAGGGACTAAGACATTGATAGAGTGGGGTCCACGTCCCGCGCCGGAGCCGCCACCATGGACAGACGCCCACCCGGACATTTCCCTATTGTTTTGATGTGCGTCCGGGAGTCCGCACCTTGGGGGGGTTTCTGTCACGCCCTGGTCGAAGTATATTGTGTTTGTCTGTATTTATTTGGTCAGGCCAGGGTGTGACATGGTTTTTTTGTGGTGTGTTTTGTCTTGGGGGTGTCTAGCATAGTCTATGGCTGCCTGAGGCGGTTCTCAATCAGAGGCAGGTGATTATTGTTGTCTCTGATTGGCAACCATATTTAGGCAGCTATATTCTTTGAGTGTTTCGTGGGTGATTGTTCCTGTCTCTGTGTTTGTTGTCACCAGATAGGTTGTATAGGTTTTCACGTTCTTTTTGTTGTTTTTGTACTGTTCGTGTTTTTTCGTCGTCATTAAACATGTAATAAAAATACCACGCTGCATTTTGGTCCGCTTCTCCTTCACCAGACGAGAACCATTACACAACTACATACCAACTATTATACCAACTATTATATCAACTACATACCAACTATTCTACCAACTACATAACTACATACCAACTATTCTAACAACTACATACCAACATACCAACTATTCTAACAACTACAAAACAACATACCAACTATTCTAACAATTACATAACTACATACCAACTATTTTACCAACTATAATATCAACTACATACCAACTATTATACCAACTACATAACTACATACAAACTGTTATACCAACTACATAACTACATACCAACTATTATATAAACTACATACCAACTATTACATCAACTACATAACTACATACCAACTATTATATCAACTAGATAACGACATACCAACTATTATATCAACTAGATAACGACATACCAACTATTATATCAACTACATACCAACTATTATACGAACTACATACCAACTATTATATGAACTCCATAACTACATACCAACTATTCTACCATCTACATAACTACATACCAACTATTATGCCAACTATTATACTAACTACATAACTACATGCCAACTATTATACCAACTACATACCAACTGTAATACACACTATATACCTACATACCAACTATGAAACCAACTATATAACTACATAACAACTGTTATACCAACTATATAACTACATACCAATTATTATATCAACTATTATATCAACTACATACCAACTATTATATATACAACATAACTACATAAACTATTCTACCAACTACATAACTACATACCAACTATTATATCAACTACATACCAACTTGTCACGCCCTGGTCGAAGTATATTGTGTTTGTCTGCATTTATTTGGTCAGGCCAGAGTGTGACATGGGTTTTTTGTGGTGTGTTTTGTCTTGGGGGTGTCTAGCATAGTCTATTGCTGCCTGAGGCGGTTCTCAATCAGAGGAAGGTGATTATCGTTGTCCCTGATTGGGAACCATATTTAGACAGCCATATTCTTTGAGTGTTTCGTGGGTGATTGTTCCTGTCTCTGTGTTTGTTGTCACCAGATAGGCTGTATAGGTTTTCACGTTCCGTTTGTTGTTTTTGTATTGTTCGTGTTTTTTCGTCGTCATTAAACATGTAATAAAAATACCACGCTGCATTTTGGTCCACTTCTCCTTCACCAGATGAGAACCGTTACAGAATCACCCACCACAACGGGACCAAGCGGCGTGGTAACAGGCAACAGCGGCAGCAGGAGCAACAAAGAGCGGAAAGGACATGGGAGCAGAATCTGGACTACACTACTTGGGAGGAAATTGACAGGTGGGCGGTCGACCCAGGAGGAGTGCCGGAGCCCGCCTGGGATTCTCTGGAGCAGTGCGAGGAGGGGTATAGAAAAATGGAGTTGGTGAAGCAAGCACGGCGGCGCGATAGGAAGCCCGGGAGTCAGCCCCAAAAATATATTGGGGAGGGCTCACAGGGAGTATGGCGACGCTAGGTAGGAGACCTACGCCAACTTCCTGTGGTTACCGGGGCAAGAGAGACCGGGCAGGCACCGTGTTATGCTGTGGAGCGCACAGTGTCTCCAGTGCGGGTGCATTCCAGATCTGCCAGTCAGCCAGACTCTTCCAGATCCGCCAGTCAGCCCGGATCCGCCAGTCAGCCAGACTCTTCCAGATCTGCCAGTCAACCAGACTCTTCCAGATCCGCCAGTCAGCCAGACTCTTCCAGATCCGCCAGTCAGCCAGACTCTTCCAGATCCGCCAGTCAGCCAGACTCTTCCAGATCCGCCAGTCAGCCAGACTCTTCCAGATCCGCCAGTCAGCCAGACTCTTCCAGATCTCCCAGTCAGCCAGTGCGCCTGCACTGCCAGAGCCTTCCTCCTCGACAGCGCTGCTGGAGTCTCCTGCCTGTTCAGCGCAGCCAGAGCTGCCAGCCTGCATGGAGCAGCCAGAGCTGCCAGCCTGCATGGAGCAGCCAGAGCTGCCAGCCTGCATGGAGCAGCCAGAGCTGCCAGCCTGCATGGAGCAGCCAGAGCTGCCAGCCTGCATGGAGCAGCCAGAGCTGCCAGCCTGCATGGAGCAGCCAGAGCTGCCAGTCTGCATGGAGCAGCCAGTGCTGCCAGCCTGCATGGAGCAGCCAGAGCTGCCAGTCTGCATGGAGCAGCCAGAGCTGCCAGTCTGCAAGGAGCAGCCAGAGCTGCCAGTCTGCATGGAGCAGCCAGAGCTGTCAGTCTGCAAGGAGCTGCCAGTCTGCAAGGAGCTGCCAGTCTGCAAGAAGCCGCCAGAGCTGCGAGTCTGCATGGAGCAGCCAGAGCCGCCAGTCTGCATGGAGCAGCCAGAGCCGCCAGTCTGCATGGAGCAGCCAGAGCTGCCAGTCTGCAAGGAGCTGCCAGTCAGCAAGAAGCCGCCAGAGCTGCGAGTCTGCATGGAGCAGCCAGAGCCGCCAGTCAGCATGGAGCAGCCAGAGCCGTCAGTCTGCCAGGATCCGCCAGTCAGCCAGACTCTTCCAGATCCGCCAGTCAGCCAGACTCTTCCAGATCTGCCAGCCAGCCAGACTCTTCCAGAACCGCCAGCCAGCCAGGATCTGCCAGATCCAACTACCTGCCTGAGCTTCCTCTCAGTGCTGAGCTTCCTCTCAGTGCTGAGCTTCCTCTCAGTGCTGGGCTTCCTCGCAGTGCTGAGCTTCCTCTCAGTGCTGAGCTTCCCCTCAATCCCGAGCTTCCCCTCAATCCTGAGCTTCCCCTCAATCCCGAGCTTCCCCTCAGTCCAGTGGGGTTCTGGGTGAGGACTACTAGGCCATGGTCGGTGGCGAGGGTGGACTATCTTAGGACACGAGGAGGAGGGACTAAGACATTGATAGAGTGGGGTCCACGTCCCGCGCCGGAGCCGCCACCATGGACAGACGCCCACCCGGACATTTCCCTATTGTTTTGATGTGCGTCCGGGAGTCCGCACCTTGGGGGGGGGGGGGTTCTGTCACGCCCTGGTCGAAGTATATTGTGTTTGTCTGTATTTATTTGGTCAGGCCAGGGTGTGACATGGTTTTTTTGTGGTGTGTTTTGTCTTGGGGGTGTCTAGCATAGTCTATGGCTGCCTGAGGCGGTTCTCAATCAGAGGCAGGTGATTATTGTTGTCTCTGATTGGCAACCATATTTAGGCAGCTATATTCTTTGAGTGTTTCGTGGGTGATTGTTCCTGTCTCTGTGTTTGTTGTCACCAGATAGGTTGTATAGGTTTTCACGTTCTTTTTGTTGTTTTTGTACTGTTCGTGTTTTTTTTCGTCGTCATTAAACATGTAATAAAAATACCACGCTGCATTTTGGTCCGCTTCTCCTTCACCAGACGAGAACCATTACACAACTACATACCAACTATTATACCAACTATTATATCAACTACATACCAACTATTCTACCAACTACATAACTACATACCAACTATTCTAACAACTACATACCAACATACCAACTATTCTAACAACTACAAAACAACATACCAACTATTCTAACAATTACATAACTACATACCAACTATTTTACCAACTATAATATCAACTACATACCAACTATTATACCAACTACATAACTACATACAAACTGTTATACCAACTACATAACTACATACCAACTATTATATCAACTACATAACTACATACCAACGATTATATCAACTAGACAACGACATACCAACTATTATATCAACTACATACCAACTATTACACCAACTATTATACGAACGACACAACTACATAGCAACTATTATACGAACTACATAACTACATACCAACTATTCTACTGACTACATAACTACATACCAACAATTATATCAACTAGATAACTACATACCAACTATTATACCAACGACATAACTACATACCAACTATTATACCAACTACATACCAACTGTTATACCTTCTATATAACTACATACCAACTGTTATACCAACTACACAACTACATACCAATTATTATATCAACTACATACCAACTATTTTACCAACTATAATATCAACTACATACCAACTATTATACCAACTACAGAACTACATACCAACTGTTACCCCAACTACATGACTACATACCAACTGTTATATGAACTACATAACTACATACCAACGATTATATCAACTCGAGAACTACATTCCAACTATTATATAAACTCATACCAACTATTATACTAACTACATAACTACGTACCAAATATTATACCAACTACATACCAACTATTATAGCAACTATTATATCAACTACATACCAACTATTTTACCAACTACATAACTACATACCAACTGTTATACCAACTACATAACTATATGCCAACTATTATACAAACTACATAATTACATACCAACTGTGATACCAACTATATAACTGCATACCAACGATTCTAACAATTACATAACCACATACCAACTGTGACACCAACTACATACCAACTATTATAGCAACTATTATATCAACTACATACCAACTATTTTACCAACTATTATACCAACTACATAACTACAAACCAACTATTATATCAACTACATAACTACATACCAACTATTATATCAACTACATAACTACATACCAACTATTATACCAACTATTATACCAACTATAGAACTACATACCAACTATTATACCAACTACACACCCACTATTTTTCCAACTACATACCTACTTACCAACGATTATATCAATTAGATAACGACATACCAACTATTATATCAACTACATACCAACTATTATACCAACTATTATACGAACTACATAACTACATACCAACTATTATATCAACTACATAACTACATACCAACTATTATACCAACTACATAACTACATATCAACAATTATATCAACTATATAACTACATACCAACTATAATACCAACGACATTACATACCAACTATTATACCAACTACATAACTACATACAAACTATTATACCAACTACATAACTACATACCAACTATTATACGAACTACATAACTACATACCAACGATTATATCAACTCGATAACTACATACCAACTATTATATAAACTCATACCAACTATTATATCAACTATTATATCAACTACATACCAACTATTATACCAACTACATACCAACTATTATATGAACTATTATATCAACTCAATACCAACTATTTTACCAACTATTATATCAACTACATACCAACCCTTATACCAACTACATAACTACATACCATCTATTCTATCAACTCCATAACGACATACTACCTATTATATCAACAACATAACTTCATTCCAACTATTCTACCAACTACATAACCACATACCAACTATTATATCAACTACATACCAACTATTATACCAACTATTATACCAACTGTTATACCAACTACATAACAACTGTTATACCAATTATTATATCAACGACATACCAACTATTATACCAAATATTATATCAACTACATACCAACAATTATATCAACTATTATATCAACAACATACCAACTATTTTACCAACTATAATATCAACTACAAAACCAACTATTATACCAACTAACATAACTACATACCAACTGTTATACCAACTACATAACTACATACCAACTATTATAAAAACTACATAACCATATACCAACTGTGACACAAACTATTATACCAACTATTATACCAACTACATACCAACTATTATACCAACAATTATACCAACTACATACCAACTATTATTCCAACTACATAACTACATACCAACTATTCTACCAACTACATAACTACATACCAACTATTCTACCAACTCCATAACTACATACCAACTATTATATCAACAACAAAACTACATTCCAACTATTCTACCAACTACATAACTACATACCAACGATTATATCAACTAGATAATGACATACCAACTATTAAATCAACTACACACCAACTATTATACCAACTATTTTACCAACTACATAACTACATACCAACTATTATACCAACTACATACCAACTATTATACCAACTACATAACTCCATACCGACTATAATACAAACTACATAACTACATACAAATTATTATACCAACTAGATGATGACATACCAACTATTATATAAACTACATACCAAATATTCTACCAACTACATAACTCCATACCAACTATAATACCAACTACATAACTACATACCAACAACATAACTACATACCAACTATTCTACCAACTACATAACTACATACCAACTATTATATCAACTATTATATCAACAACATACCAACTATTTTACCAACTATAATATCAACTACAAAACCAACTATTATAAAAACTACATAACCATATACCAACTATTATACCAACTACATAACTACAAACCAATGATTATACCAACTACATACCAACTATTATTCCAACTACATAACTACATACCAACTATTCTACCAACTCCATAACAACTATTATATCAACAACAAAACTACATTCCAACTATTCTAACAACTACATAACTACATACCAACGATTATATCAACTAGATAATGACATACCAACTATTATATCAACTACACACCAACTATTATACCAACTATTTTACCAACTACATAACTACATACCAACTATTATACCAACTACATACCAACTATTATACCAACTACATAACTCCATACCGACTATAATACAAACTACATAACTACATACAAATTATTATACCAACTAGATAATGACATACCAACTATTATATAAACTACATACCAAATATTATACCAACTACATAACTCCATACCAACTATAATACCAACTACATAACTACATACCAACAACATAACTACATACCAACTATTCTACCAACTACATAACTACATACCAACTATTCTACCAACTACATAACTACATACCAACTATTCTACCAACTACATAACTACATACCAACGATTATATCAACTAGATAACTACATACCAACTATTATATCAACTACATACCAACTATTATACCAACTACATAACTCCATACCAACTATAATACAAACTACATAACTACATACCAACTGTTATACCAACTATTATACCAACTACATTACAACTATTATATCAACTACATAACTACATACCAACTATTATATCAACTACATACCAACTATTTGACCAACTATTATATCAACTACATACCAACTATTATACCAACTACATAACTACATACCAACTATTTTACCAACTCCATAACTACATACCAACTATTATATCAACAACAAAACTACATACCAACGATTATACCAACTACATAACTACATACCAACTATTATACCAACTACATCACACCTATTATATCGACTACATAACTACATACAAACTATTCTACCAACTACATAACTACATACCAACAATTATATCAACTCGATAACTACATACCAACTATTATATAAACTCATACCAACTATTATACTAACTACATAACCACATACCAATTATTATACCAACTGTAATACACACTATATACCAACATACAAACTATGAAACCAACTATATAACTACATACCAACTGTTATTCCAACTACACAACTACATACCAATTATAATTATTATATCATCTACATACCAACTATTATACCAACTACATAACTACATACCAACTACGTAACGACATTCCAACTATTATATATACAACATAACTACATAAACTCTTCTACCAACTACATAACTACATACCAACTATTTTATCAACTACATACCAACTATTATACCTACTACATAACTACATACCAACTATTATACCAACTATTATATCAACTACATACCAACTATTTGACCAACTATTATATCAACTACATAGCAACTATTATACCAACTACATAACTACAAACCAACTATTATACCAACTACATACACACTATTATTCCAACTACATAACTACATACCAACTTTTCTACCAACTATATAACTACATACCAACTATTCTACAAACTACATACCAACAACCTGCCAATTATTCTACCCACTACATAACTACATACCAACTATTCTACCAACTACATAACTACATACTGTCACGCCTTGGTCTTAGTATTTTGTGTTTTAGTTTATTAGTTAGTCAGACCAGGGTGTGACATGGGTTTATTATGTATTGTATTTTTCGTATCGGGGTTTGTAGTATTTGGGATTGTAGTTGAGTAGGGGTGTGTGTTAAATAGGTTTGGCTGCCTGAGGCGGTTCTCAATCAGTCAGGTGATTCTCGTTGTCTCTGATTGGGAACCGTATTTAGGTAGCCTGGTTTTCACTTTGTATTTCGTGGGTGATTGTTACCGGCACTGTGTTAGTTTCACCAGTCAGGCTGTAATAGGTTTCACGTTCCGTTTGTTGTTTTGTATTTATTAGTTGTTCATGTATAGTTCGTTTGTTTGTCTTCACTAATAAACATGAGTAACCTACACGTTGCATTTCGGTCCGACTTTCTTGCGACAAACGAAGAACGCCGTTACACATACCAACTATTCTACAAACTGCATACCAACTACCTGTCAACTATTCTACCCACTACATAACTACATACCAACTATTCTACCAACTACATACCAACCACATACCAACTCGTATACCAACAAAATAACTACATACCAACTATTATATCAAATACATACCAACTATTATATCAACTACATTCCAACTATTATACCAACTACATAACTACATACCAACTATTATACCAACTACATACCAACTATTATACCAACTATTCTACCAACTACATAACTACATACCAACTATTATATCAACTACATACCAACTATTATACGGACTATTATATGAACGACTTACCAACTATTATACCAACTATTATACCAACTACATAACTACATACCAACTGTTATACCAACTACATAACTACATTTCACCTATTATATCAACTACATAACTACATACAAACTATTCTAACAACTACATAACTTCAAACCAACTATTTTACCAACTATAATATCAACTACATACCAACTATTATACACACTACATAACTACATACCAACTATTATACCAACTATTATACCAACTACATAACTACAAAAGTGGCTGTTCCACTGGATGTCAGAAGGTGAATTCACCAATTTGTAAGTCGCTCTGGATAAGAGCGTCTGCTAAATGATTTAAATGTAAATGTAAATGTACATAACAACTATTCTACCAACTACATAACCACATACCAACTATTATACCAACTATATAACTACATTCCAACAATTATACCAACTATTATACCAACTACATAATTACAAACCAACTATTATGCCAACTACATACCCACTATTATTCCAACTACATAACTACATACCAACTATTCTACCAACTATATAACTACATACCAACTATTCTACAAACTACATACCAACTACCTGCCAACTATTCTACCCACTACATAACTACATACCAACTATTCTACCAACTACATACCAACCACATTCCAACTCTTATACCAACAACATACCAACTATTATATCAACTACATACCAACTATTATATCAACTACATACCAACTATAATACAGACTATTATATGAACTACTTACCAACTATTATACCAACTACATAATCACATTCCAACTATTATACCATCTACATAACTACACTCCAACTATTATACAAACTACATAACTACATACCAACTATTATACCAACTACATAACTACATACCAACTGTTATACCAACTACATTACTAAATACCAACTATTAGATCAACTACATAATTATATACAAACTATTCTAACAACTACATGACTACATACCAACTATTCTACCAACTATAATATCAACTACATACCAACTATTATACCAACTACATAACTACCTACCAACTGTTATACCAACTACATAACTACATACCAACTATTATATCAACTACATAATTATATACAAACTATTATAACAACTATATAACTACATACCAACGATTCTAACAACTACATAACTACATGCCAACTATTTTACCAACTATAATATCAACTACATACCAACTATTATACCAACTACATAACTACATACCAACTATTATACAAACTACATAACTACATACCAACTGTGATACCAACTACATAACTACATACCAACTATTATATCAACTACATAACTACATACAAACTATTCTAACAACTATATAACTACATTCCAACGATTCTAACAACTACACAACCACATACCAACTGTGACACCAACTATTATACCAACTATTATATCAACTACATAAGTACATACCAACTATTATACCAACTACATAACTACATACCAACTGTTATACCAACTACATAACTACATACCAACTATTATATCAACTACATAACTACATACCAACTATTTTACCAACTATAATATCAACTACACACTGTCACGCCCTGGTCTATATTTATTATGTTATCTTCATGTATTGGGTCAGGCCAGGGTGTGACATGGGTTTATTTGTAGTGTGTTTCGTCTTGGGGTTGTTTGGGGTGTATAGATTAGTCTATGGCTGCCTGAGGCGGTTCTCAATCAGAGTCAGGTGATTATCGTTGTCTCTGATTGGGAACCATATTTAGGTAGCCTGGGTTTCACTGTGTGTTTGTGGGTGATTGTTCCTGTCTCTGTGTTTGTTGCACCAGTCAGGGCTGTTTCGGTTTTCGACGTATGTTGTTTTGTATTGTTCGTGTTCTTCTTCATTAAAGATGTATCGAACAAATCACGTTGCATTTTGGTCCGATCCTTATTCCACCTCTTCGTCAGAGAAGGAGGTAGAAGAAAACCGTTACACATACCAACTATTAAACCAACTACTTAACTACATACCAACTATTATACCAACTATTATTCCAACTACATAACTACATACCAACTATTCTACCAACTACATAACCACATACCAACTATTATACCAACTATTCTACCAACTACATAACTACATACCAACTATTATATCAACTACATACCAACTATTATACAAACTACATAACTCCATACCAACTATTATACCAACTATTATTCCAACTACATAACTACATACCAACTATTCTACCAACTACATAACCACATACCAACTATTATACCAACTATTCTACCAACTACATAACTACATACCAACTATTATATCAACTACATACCAACTATTATACAAACTACATAACTACATACCAACTGTGATACCAACTATATAACTACATACCAACGATTCTAACAACTACACAACCACATACCAACTGTGACACCAACTATTATACCAACTATTATACCAACTATATAACTACATACCAACTATTTTACATACCAACTACAATACCAACTACTTAACTACATACCAACTATTATACCAACTACATAACTCCACACCAACTATAAAACCAATTACATACCTACATACCAACTTGTATACCAACTACATAACTACATACCAACTATTATACCAACTACATACCAAACTGATATACCAACTACAAAACTACATACCAACTGGTATACCAACTATTATACCAACTACACACCAACTGGTATACCAACTGCATAACTACATACCAACTATTATACCAACTACAGAACTACATACCAACTGATAAACCAACTACATAACTACATACCAACTATTATACCAACTACATACCAAACTGATATACCAACTACATACCAACTATTATACCAACTACACACCAACTGGTATACCAACTGCATAACTACATACCAACTATTATCCCAACTAGTATATCAACTACATACCAACTATTATACCAACTACATAACTACATACCAGCTATTATACCAACTATTCTACCAACTACATAACTACATACCAACTATTATATACACTACATACCAACTATTACACCAACTACATAACTACATACCAACTATTATACCAACTATTATACCAACTACATAACTACAAGCCAACTATTATACCAACTACATACCCACTATTATTCCAACTACATAACTACATACCAACTATTACAGCAACTACATAACTACATACCAACTATTATACCAACTATTATACCAACTACATAACCACAAACCAACTATTATACCAACTACATACCCACTATTATTCCAACTACATAACTACATACCAACTATTCTACCAACTACATAACCACATACCAACTATTATACCAACTATTCTACCAACTACATGACTACATACCAACTATTATATCAACTACATACCAACTATTATACAAACTACATAACTACATACCAACTGTGATACCAACTATATAACTACATACCAACGATTCTAACAACTACACAACCACATACCAACTGTGACACCAACTATTATACCAACTATTATACCAACTATATAACTACATACCAACTATTTTACATACCAACTACAATACCAACTACTTAACTACATACCAACTATTATACCAACTACATAACTCCACACCAACTATAAAACCAATTACATACCTACATACCAACTTGTATACATTTACATTTACATTTAAGTAATTTAGCAGACGCTCTTATCCAGAGCGACTTACAAATTGGTGAATTCACCTTCTGACATCCAGTGGAACAGCCACTTTACAATAGTGCATCTAAATCATTAAGGAGGGGGGGGTGGTGAGAAGGATTACTTATCCTATCCTAGGTATTCCTTGAAGAGGTGGGGTTTCAGGTGTCTCCGGAAGGTGGTGATTGACTCCGCTGTCCTGGCGTCGTGAGGGAGTTTGTTCCACCATTGGGGGGCCAGAGCAGCGAACAGTTTTGACTGGGCTGAGCGGGAACTGTACTTCCTCAATGGTAGGGAGGCGAGCAGGCCAGAGGTGGATGAACGCAGTGCCCTTGCTTGGGTGTAGGGCCTGATCAGAGCCTGGAGGTACTGCGGTGCCGTTCCCCTCACAGCTCCGTAGGCAAGCACCATGGTCTTGTAGCGGATGCGAGCTTCAACTGGAAGCCAGTGGAGAGAGCGGAGGAGCGGGGTGACGTGAGAGAACTTGGGAAGGTTGAACACCAGACGGGCTGCGGCGTTCTGGATGAGTTGTAGGGGTTTAATGGCACAGGCAGGGAGCCCAGCCAACAGCGAGTTGCAGTAATCCAGACGGGAGATGACAAGTGCCTGGATTAGGACCTGCGCCGCTTCCTGTGTGAGGCAGGGTCGTACTCTGCGGATGTTGTAGAGCATGAACCTACAGGAACGGGCCACCGCCATGATGTTGGTTGTGTATACCAACTACATAACTACATACCAACTATTATACCAACTACATACCAACTGGTACACCAACTACAAAACTACATACCAACTGGTATACCAACTATTATATCAACTACATACCAACTATTATACCAACTACACACCAACTGGTATACCAACTGCATAACTACATACCAACTATTATACCAACTACAGAACTACATACAAACTGATAAACCAACTACATAACTACACACCAACTATTATACCAACTGCATACCAAACTGATATACCAACTACATACCAACTATTATACCAACTACACACCAACTGGTATACCAACTGCATAACTACATACCAACTCTTATCCCAAATAGTATATCAACTACATACCAACTATTATACCAACTACATAACTACATACCAGCTATTATACCAACTACATAACTACATATCAGCTATTATACCAACTACATAACAACATACCAACTTTTATACCAACTACATAACTACATACCAACTATTATACCAACTATTATATCAACTACATACCAACTATTATATCAACTACATAACTACATACCAACTATTATACCAACTACTTAACTACATACCAATATCATACCAACTACATAACTACATACCAACTATAATACGAACTACATACCAACTGGTATACCATCTACATAACTACATACCAAATATTATACCAACTACATACCAACTGGTATACCAACAACATAACTACATACCAACTATTATACCAACAACATAACTACATACCAACTGTTATACCAACTACATACCAACTGATATACCAACTACATAACTACATACCAACTTTTATACCAACTACATACCAACTATTATACCAACTATTCTACCAACTACATAACTACATACCAACTATTATATACACTACATACCAACTATTACACCAACTACATAACTACATACCAACTATTATATACACTACATACCAACTATTATACCAACTATTATACCAACTACATAACTAAAAACCAACTATTATACCAACTACATACCCACTATTATTCCAACTACATAACTACATACCAACTATTACACCAACTACATAACTACATACCAACTATTACACCAACTACATAACTACAAACCAACTATTATACCAACTACATACCCACTATTATTCCAACTACATAACTACATACCAACTATTCTACCAACTACATAACCACAAACCAACTATTATATCAACTACATACCAACTATTATACAAACTACATAACTACATACCAACTGTGATACCAACTATATAACTACATACCAACGATTCTAACAACTACACAACCACATACCAACTGTGACACCAACTATTACACCAACTATTATACCAACTATATAACTACATACCAACTATTTTACATACCAACTACAATACCAACTACTTAACTACATACCAACTATTATACCAACTACATAACTCCACACCAACTATAAAACCAATTACATACCTACATACCAACTTGTATACCAACTACATAACTACATACCAACTATTATACCAACTACATACCAACTGGTACACCAACTACAAAACTACATACCAACTGGTATACCAACTATTATATCAACTACATACCAACTATTATACCAACTACACACCAACTGGTATACCAACTGCATAACTACATACCAACTATTATACCAACTACAGAACTACATACCAACTGATAAACCAACTACATAACTACATACCAACTATTATACCAACTACATACCAAACTGATATACCAACTACATACCAACTATTATACCAACTACACACCAACTGGTATACCAACTGCATAACTACATACCAACTATTATCCCAACTAGTATATCAACTACATACCAACTATTATACCAACTACATAACTACATACCAGCTATTATACAACTTCATAACTACATATCAGCTATTATACCAACTACATAACATACCAACTTTTATACCAACTACATAACTACATACCAACTATTATACCAACTATTATATCAACTACATACCAACTATTATATCAACTACATAACTACATACCAACTATTATACCAACGACTTAACTACATACCAATATCATACCAACTACATAACTACATACCAACTATAATACCAACTACATACCAACTGGTATACCATCTACATAACTACATACCAAATATTATACCAACTACATACCAACTGGTATACCAACAACATAACTACATACCAACTATTATACCAACAACATAACTACATACCAACTATTATACCAACTACATACCAACTGATATACCAACTACATAACTACATACCAACTTTTATACCAACTACATACCAACTTTTATACCAACTACATACCAAACTGATATACCAACTACATACCAACTATTATACCAACTACATACCAGCTGGTATACCAACTACATAACTACATACCAACTATTATACCAACTACATACCAACTATTATACCAACTATATACCAACTACATAACTACATGCCAACTGTTATACACACTACATAACTACATACCAACTACACAACTACATACCAACTGTTATAACAACTACAGAACTACATACAAACTGTTATACCACCTACATAACTACATACCAACTTTTATACCAACTACATAACTACATACCAACTACTATACCAACTACATAACGACATACCAACTATTATACCAACTACATAACTACATACCAACTATTATATCAACTACATAACTACATACCAACTGGTATATCAACTGTTAAACCAACTACATGACTACACACCAACTGTTATACCAACTGCACAACTGCAAATCAAATATTATACCAACTACATTACATTTACATTTACATTTAAGTCATTTAGCAGACGCTCTTATCCAGAGCGACTTACAAACTACATAACTACATATCAACTATTATACCAACTACATAACAACTAGTATACCAACTATTATACCAACTACATAACAACATACCAACTATTATACCAACTACATAACTATATACCCAACTATTATACCAACTACTTAACAACTGGTATACCAAATACATAACTACATACCAACTATTATACCAACTATATACCAACTGGTATACCAACTACATAACTACATGCCAACTGTTATACACAATTCATCAAATCAAATTTTATTTGTCACATACACATGGTTAGCAGATGTTAATGCGAGTGTAGCGAAATGCTTGTGCTTCTAGTTCCGACAATGCAGTAATAACCAACAAGTAATCTAACTAACAATTCCAAAACTAATTTCTTATACACTTTGTAAGGGGATAAAGAATATGTACATAAAGATATATGAATGAGTGATGGTACAGAGCAGCATAGGCAAGATACAGTAGATGGTATCGAGTACAGATGATGAGATGAGTATGTAAACAAAGTGGCATAGTTAAAGTGGCTAGTGATACATGTATTACATAAGGATGCAGTAGATGATATAGAGTACAGTATATACGTATACATATCAGATGAATAATGTAGGGTATGTAAATATTATATTAGATAACATTGTTTAAAGTGGCTAGTGATATATTTTACATAATTTCCCTGTCAGGACCCGGTTACGAACCTGGGTCTCCGGAGTGAGAAACAGTCACTTAACCAACTGAGCCACGAATAGTCAGCAGAACCCAGAAGATGAGGCAGACACAGCAGTACTTAAGACGGTGTATTTAATAAAGTAAAAAGGAGAAGTCCTTCAATACAAAAATGGCAAATCCAAAAGGTGGTAGGAATAGCACAAAAAAGCCTCAAGAGATACTCAAAAACAACAACAGAATTCCACAAGAGCATCCACCGGAATCGACAAGAATACACAGAACACTAGGGCTGGGTGCTAACATACAAACACAGAGCACAGAACTGAGGGAAACTAAGGGTTTAAATACAATCAGGGGAAACGAGGCACAGGTGCAAATAATAATGGGGAACAAGGGAAAAAACATAAGGTCAAAAAGCACAATGGGGGCATCTAGTGACCAAAACCCGGAACAACCCTGGCCAAATCCTGACATTCCCATCAATTCCCATTATTAAAGTGGCTGGAGTTGAGTCAGTGTGTTGGAAGCAGCCACTCAATGTTAGTGGTTGCTGTTTAACAGTCTGATGGCCTTGAGATAGAAGCTGTTATTCAGTCTCTCGGTCCCAGCTTTGATGCACCTGTACTGACCTCGCCTTCTGGATGATAGCGGGGTGAACAGGCAGTGGCTCGGGTGGGTGTTGTCCTTGATGATCTTTATGGCCTTCCTGTAACAGTGGGTGGTGTAGGTGTCCTGGAGGGCAGGTAGTTTGCCCCAGGTGATGCGTTGTGCAGACCTCACTACCCTCTGGAGAGCCTTACGGTTGTGGGTGGAGCAGTTGCCATACCAGGCGGTGATACAGCCCTCCAGGATGCTCTCGATTGTGCATCTGTAGAAGTTTGTGAGTGCTTTTGGTGACAAGCCGAATTTCTTCAGCATCCCGAGGTTGAAGAGGCGCTGCTGCGCCTTCTTCACGATGCTGTCTGTGTGAATGGACCAATTCAGTTTGTCTGTGATGTGTATGCCGAGGAACTTAAAACTTACTACCCTCTCCACTACTGTCCCATCGATGTGGATAGGGGGGTGTTCCCTCTGCTGTTTCCTGAAGTCCACAATCATCTCCTTAGTTTTGTTGACGTTGAGTGTGAGGTTATTTTCCTGACACCACACTCCGAGGGCCCTCACCTCCTCCCTGAAGGCCGTCTCGTCGTTGTTGGTAATCAAGCCTACCACTGTTGTGTCGTCCGCAAACTTGATGATTGAGTTGGAGGCGTGCGTGGCCACGCAGTCGTGGGTGAACAGGGAGTACAGGAGAGGGCTCAGAACGCACCCTTGTGGGGCCCCAGTGTTGAGGATCAGCGGGGTGGAGATGTTGTTGCCTACCCTCACCACCTGGGGGCGGCTCATCTGGAAGTCCAGTACCCAGTTGCACAGGGCGGGGTCGAGACCCAGGGTCTCGAGCTTGATGACGAGCTTGGAGGGTACTATGGTGTTAAATGCCGAGCTGGAGTCGATGAACAGCATTCTCACATAGGTATTCCTCTTGTCCAGATGGGTTAGGGCAGTGTGCAGTGTGGTTGAGATTGCATCTTCTGTGGACCTATTTGGGCGTTAAGCTAATTGGAGTGGGTCTAGGGTGTCAGGTAGGGTGGAGGTGATATGGTCCTTGACTAGTCTCTCAAAGCACTTCATGATGACGGAAGTGAGTGCTACGGGGCGGTAGTCGTTTAGCTCAGTTACCTTAGCTTGTTTGGATAACAGGAACAATGGTGGCCCTCTTGAAGCATGTGGGAACAGCAGACTGGTATAGGGATTGATTGAATATGTCCGTAAACACACCAGCCAGCTGGTCTGCGCATGCTCTGAGGGCGCGGCTGGGGATGCCGTCTGGGCCTGCAGCCTTGCGAGGGTTAACACGTTTAAATGTTTTACTCACCTCGGCTGCAGTGAAGGAGAGACCGCATGTTTTCGTTGCAGGCCGTGTCAGTGGCACTGTATTGTCCTCAAAGCGGGCAAAAAGTTATTTAGTCTGCCTCGGAGCAAGACATCCTGGTCCGTGACTGGGCTGGTTTTCTTCTTGTAGTCCGTGATTGACTGTAGACCCTGCCACATACCTCTTGTGTCTGAGCAGTTGAATTGAGATTGTACTTTGTCTCTATACTGACGCTTAGCTTGTTTGATAGCCTTGCGGAGGGAATAGCTGCACTGTTTGTATTCGGTCATTTTACCAGTCACCTTGCCCTGGTTAAAAGCAGTGGTTCGCGCTTTCAGTTTCACGCGAATGCTGCCATCAATCCACGGTTTCTGGTTAGGGAATGTTTTAATCGTTGCTATGGGAACGACATCTTCAACGCACGTTCTAATGAACTCGCACACCGAATCAGCGTATTCGTCAATGTTATTGTCTGATGCAATACGAAACATGTTCCAGTCCACATGATGGAAGCAGTCTTGGAGTGTGGAATCAGCTTGGTCGGACCAGCGTTGGACAGACCTCAGCGTGGGAGCTTCTTGTTTTAGTTTCTGTCTGTAGGCAGGGATAAGCAAAATGGAGTCGTGGTCAGCTTTTCCGAATGGAGGGCGGAGCAGCGCCTTATATGCGTCGTGGAAGTTAGAATAACAGTGATCCAAGGTTTTGCCAGCCATGGTAGCGCAATTGATATGCTTATACAATTTAGGGAGTCTTGTTTTGAGATTAGCCTTAATACATAACTACATACCAACGACACAACTACATACCAACTGTTATACCAACTACACAACTACATACCAACTGTTATACCACCTACATAACTACATACCAACTGTTATACCAACTACATAACTACATATCAACTATTATACCAACTACATAACTACATGCCAACCGGTATACCAACTGTTATACCAACTACATAACAACTGCTATACCAACTACATAACGACATACCAACTATTATACCAACTACATAACTACATACCAACTATTATACCAACTACATAACTACATACCAACTATTACATCAACTACATATCTACATACCAACTGGTATATCAACTGTTAAACCAACTACATGACTACATACCAACTGTTATACCAACTGCACAACTGCATATCAAATATTATACCAACTACATAACTACATATCAACTATTATACCAACTACATGACTGCATATCAACTATTATACCAACTACATAACTACATACCAACTATTATATAACTTTTATATCAACTACATTCCAATTGGTATACCAACTACATAACTACATACCAACTGGTATACCAACTACATAACTACATACCAACTGGTATACCAACTACATAACTACATACCAACTGGTATATCAACTGTTAAACCAACTACATGACTACATACCAACTGTTATACCAACTGCACAACTGCATATCAAATATTATACTATTATACCTATACTATTATACCAACTACATACCAACCGGTATACCAACTACAGAACTCCATACCAACTGGTATACCAACTACATAACTACATACCAACTGTTATACCAACTACATATCAACTATTATACCAACTACATGACTACATATCAACTATTATACCAACTACATAACTACATATCAACTATTATACCAACTACATAACAACTAGTATATCAACTATTATACCAACTACATAACAACATACCAACTATTATACCAACTACATAACAACATATCAACTATTATACCAACTACATAACTACATACCAACTATTACATCAACTACATAACTACATACCAACTATTATACCAACTGCACAACTGCATATCAAATATTATACCAACTACATAACTACATATCAACTATTATACCAACTACATGACTACATATCAACTATTATACCAACTACATAACTACATATCAACTATTATACCAACTACATAACAACATACCAACTATTATACCAACTACATAACAACATACCAACTATTCTACCAACTACATAACAACATACCAACTATTATACCAACTACATAACTACATACCAACTTTTACATCAACTACATAACTACATTCCAACTATCATACCAACTACATAACAACATACCAACTATTATACCAACTACATAACTACATACAACCTTTTACATCAACTACATAACTACATTCCAACTATTATACCAACTACATAACAACATACCAACTATTACATCAACTACATAACTACATACCAACTATTATACTGTAACGACGTTCTTCTTTTGTTGAAAGAGAGTCGGACCGAAATGCAGCATGGTGGTCACTCATGTCTTTAATGTAGAAGATAGCGATACATGAAATAACTTAAATAAATACAAAACAACAAACGGAACGTGAAAACTAATTACAGCCTATCTGGTGAACACTGCACAGAGACAGGAACAATCACACACGAAATACAAAGTGAAACCCAGGCTACCTAAATACGGTTCACAATCAGAGACAACGAGAATCACCTGACTCTGATTGAGAACCGCCTCAGGCAGCCAAGCCTATGCAACACCCCTACTCAGCCGCAATCCCAATAACTACAAAACCCCAATACGAAATACAACAACATAAACCCATGTCACACCCTGGCCTGACCAACTAATTAACGAAAACACAAAATACTAAGACCAAGGCGTGACATATACCAACTACACACCAACTATTATACCAACTACATACCATATGATATACCAACTACATAACTACATACCAACTATTTTACCAACTACATAACTACATACCAACTATTATACCAAATACATACCAACTGATATACCAACTACATACCAACTATTATATCAACTACATACCAACTGATAAACCAACTGTTTAACCAAACTACATAACTACATACCAACTGTTATACCAACTACATAACTACATACCAACTGTTATACCAACTACATAACTACATACCAACTATTACACCAACTACATAACTACACACCAACTTTAATATGAACTACATAACTGCATAAAAAACTATTATACCAACTACATACCAACCGGTATACCAACTACAGAACTCCATACCAACTGGTATACCAACTACATAACTACATACCAACTGTTATACCAACTACATACCAACTGATATACCAACTACATAACTACATACCAACTATTATACCAACTACATAACTACATACCAACTATTATACCAACTACATACCAACTGGTATACCAGCTACATAACTACATACCAGCTATTATACCAACTACATACCAACTGGTATACCACCTACATAACTTCATACCAACTATTATACCAACTACATACCAACTATTATACCAACTATTATACCAACTACATAACTACATACCAACTGAATTACAAACTACATACCAACTGATATACCAACTACATACCAAATTATATACCAACTACATAACTACATATCAACTATTATACCAACTACATAACAACTAGTATATCAACTATTATACCAACTACATAACAACATACCAACTATTATACCAACTACATAACAACATATCAACTATTATACCAACTGCATAACTACATACCAACTATTACATCAACTACATAACTACATACCAACTATTATACCAACTGCACAACTGCATATCAAATATTATACCAACTACATAACTACATATCAACTATTATACCAACTACATGACTACATATCAACTACTATACCAACTACATAACTACATACCAACTATTATACCAACTACATAACAACATACCAACTATTATACCAACTACATAACAACATACCAACTATTCTACCAACTACATAACAACATACCAACTATTATACCAACTACATAACTACATACCAACTTTTACATCAACTACATAACTACATTCCAACTATTATACCAACTACATAACAACATACCAACTATTACATCAACTACATAACTACATACCAACTGTTATACTGTAACGACGTTCTTCTTTTGTTGAAAGAGAGTCGGACCGAAATGCAGCATGGTGGTCACTCATGTCTTTAATGTAGAAGATAGCGATACATGAAATAACTTAAATAAATACAAAACAACAAACGGAACGTGAAAACTAATTACAGCCTATCTGGTGAACACTGCACAGAGACAGGAACAATCACACACGAAATACAAAGTGAAACCCAGGCTACCTAAATACGGTTCACAATCAGAGACAACGAGAATCACCTGACTCTGATTGAGAACCGCCTCAGGCAGCCAAGCCTATGCAACACCCCTACTCAGCCGCAATCCCAATAACTACAAAACCCCAATACGAAATACAACAACATAAACCCATGTCACACCCTGGCCTGACCAACTAATTAACGAAAACACAAAATACTAAGACCAAGGCGTGACATATACCAACTACACACCAACTATTATACCAACTACATACCATATGATATACCAACTACATAACTACATACCAACTATTTTACCAACTACATAACTACATACCAACTATTATACCAAATACATACCAACTGATATACCAACTACATACCAACTATTATATCAACTACATACCAACTGATAAACCAACTGTTTAACCAAACTACATAACTACATACCAACTGTTATACCAACTACATAACTACATACCAACTGTTATACCAACTACATAACTACATACCAACTATTACACCAACTACATAACTACACACCAACTTTAATATGAACTACATAACTGCATAAAAAACTATTATACCAACTACATACCAACCGGTATACCAACTACAGAACTCCATACCAACTGGTATACCAACTACATAACTACATACCAACTGTTATACCAACTACATACCAACTGATATACCAACTACATAACTACATACCAACTATTATACCAACTACATAACTACAAACCAACTATTATACCAACTACATACCAACTGGTATACCAGCTACATAACTACATACCAGCTATTATACCAACTACATACCAACTGGTATACCACCTACATAACTTCATACCAACTATTATACCAACTACATACCAACTGATATACCAACTACATAACTACATACCAACTATTATACCAACTACATAACTACATACCAACTATTATACCAACTACATACCAACTATTATACCAACTATTATACCAACTACATAACTACATACCAACTGAATTACAAACTACATACCAACTGATATACCAACTACATACCAAATTATATACCAACTACATAACTACATACCAACTATTATACCAACTACATAACTACATACCAACTGATTTACCAACTTCATAATTAAATACCAACTGATATACCAACTACATAACTACATACCAACTATTACACCAGCTACATACCAACTGATATAAAAACTACATAACTACATACCAACTGATATACCAACTACATAACTACATACCGAATTATATACAAACTACATAACTACATACCAACTATTATACCAACTACATAACTACATACCAACTGATTTACCAACTTCATAATTAAATACCAACTGATATACCAACTACATAACTACATACCAACTATTACACCAGCTACATACCAACTGATATACCAACTACATAACTACATACCGAATTATATACCAACTACATAACTACATACCAACTATTATACCAACTATTATACCAACTACATAACTACATACCAACTGATTTACAAACTACATACAAACTGATATACCAACTACATAACCATATACCAAATGATATACCAACTACATAACTACCAACCAACTATTAAACCAACTATTATACCAACTACATAACCATATACCAAATGATATACCAACTACATAACTACCAACCAACTATTAAACCAACTATTATACCAACTACATAACTACATACCAACTGATATACCAACTACATACCAACTGGTATATCAACTACACACCAACTGGTATACCAACTACATACCAACTGGTATACCAACTACATACCAACTTTTATACCAACTACATAACTACATACCAACTGATATACCAACTATTATACAAACGACATAACTACATACCAACTGATATACCAACTACAAAACTACATACCAACTGTTATGCCAACTACATAACTACATACCAACTGATATACCAACTGTCAGGTTTGTGGATGTGAACCACATTACATCAAGTCCCATAAGCACAGACATCACTGATCAGAGTGTGTGTGTGTGTGTGTGTGTGTGTGTGTGTGTGTGTGTGTGTGTGTGTGTGTGTGTGTGTGTGTGTGTGTGTGTGTGCGTGTTCATGTGTTTTAGTATGTACTGTATGTATGTATGTTTATGTGTGTGTGTTGTTGATGCTAGTTTAATTTGACACACGCTGTTCGTGCTGTATAATTACAGGGAGTCTCCTGATGTTGAACCTTTGCTGTTCTCACAATGAACCCATTTACTACTTTTATCTGTCAAACACAAAACACACACACACACACACACACACACACACACACACACACACACACACGCACACGCACACGCACACACACACACACACACTAGCACACACACTAACACACACACAAGCACATATACACACACAAACACATATACACACACACACACACACACACATATACACTCACACACACGTACACACACACACACACACACACACACACACACACACACACACACACACACACACACACACACACACACACACACACACACACACACACACACACACACACACACACACACACACACACACACACACACACATATACACACACAAACACTCACCAACCAACCATTTGAAAGGAATTCAGAGAAATAAACAGAGAAGAGAGAACACAACCCTTTCACGCCACTGGGAATTTTAATATTCCACACTTCTCTCCCTCTCTTCCCCCGTTCCTTTGTCTCTCTGATTATGCAGCTGATCCCAGGGTGCACTGCTCTCTGCGATCATCCACCTGTCAATCACACACACATGCACCCACCTTAGTGTCATTCTGCCAAGTGTTGATGTACAGGAGAAGATATTAATGGTATCATTGTTAACACAACACACACGTTATACTCTCAAAGTTAAACAGATTGTTTTAATGTTAAACAGATAATTACTCTCAACATTAAACATATAGTTTTAATACTCTCAATGTTAAACAGATAGTTTTATGGTACAACACTGGTAAAACATCTATGAAGTAATATAAAGCTTTATAATGACCTACTCTGATAACAGTTATGATAATGTTTATGTGTGGATAATCCACCCTACCACCTCTACACTGGAGACTGATGGAGCATCTATGGACACATCTCCTTCTCTCTATCCTTCCCTCTTTCCTTTTCTCCCTCCTTCCCTCTCTCCTTCTCTCTCTCTCCTTCTCTCTTTCCCTATGTACCTACATGGACATATCTACCTCAACTATCTCATACCCCTGTATATTGACTCGGTACGGGTCGTCCTTGTATATAGCCAAGTTATTGTTTTTATTGTGTCACTATTAATACTATTTTCCATTTTTATTTGCTAATCTTCTTTCTTTTTAACTGTGCATTGTTCGGAAAGGGCTCATAAGTAAGCATTTCACAGTAAAACCTACACCTCTTGTATTCGGCGCATGTGACAAATAAAATTTGATTTGATATGATCCATCTCCTCCTCTCTGTACTCTCTGTCCTCTCTTTCTCTCTCTCTATCTGCTTCTCTCGCTCCTCCTCCCTCTCCGCTTCTCTACCCTCTCTCTGCTTTTCTCTCTCCGCTTCTCTCCTCTCTTTCTCTCCCTCCTCTCTCTTGGCTGTAATCTCATGTGTGCTGATATAGAGTTTCCATGGTAACGCAGTGGTCTAGTGGCCTAGGACACACACAAACGCACACACACACACACACACACACACACACACACACACACACACACACACACACACACACACACACACACACACACACACACACACACACACACACACACACACACATACAGCCACAGGTGCTCCCCGAATTAGTGTAGACTTCCCTTCTCTATTTTTCTCTGTCTGTGTTTTTTCCATGTCTCCTTCTGTCCTTCTCTCTCTATCCATCTATCTTGCTCCTCCCCCACTCTTTCTCTCTCTCTATCGATCTCTCTCCATCTCTCCCCCCCTCTCTCTCCTCCCTGGTTTGATTGACAGATTCTGGGGCAGCAGATCATAATTAGTGATGCAGCTAATTTCCCACAATGCCCTGCAGCACTGGTCTCCCGCGGCGCCAGCGGCCCGCTCATACATATTGAACAGTATGCTAATGAGTATGCTAATTAGCATCACTATGCCCAGGTGAGCTGCTTCCACTGAGAAGGCCAATCAAAACACAGACAAACTGACCAATCGGATCCCAGAACACAGAAAACTGACCAATAAGATCCTAGAACACAAACACACTGAATATTCAGATCAAAGAACATAGACACACTGACCAATCAGATTACATAACACAGACATACAGACCAATCAAAGCACAGAAAACAGATCTCAGAATGCAGACACACTGACAAATCAACATCCAGAACCCAAACTAATATGGCAGAAATTCCACCTGGCCAATCAGAAGGTATGATGGAGCTATGACTAAAGATACTGATATCTACCCTGGCTCTCCGAACACTGATACCACATTATTCAAATCCACTGAGATCCATCCTGTCTGTTCGACCCAGGAGATCCATTGCGTCTTTCCAACCGGGCATACCATATTAATGATATCTGCTGAGATCTATCCTGTCTGTCAAACCCGCATACCATAGTGGTAATACCTACTGAGATCAATCCTGTCTGTCACACCAAGGATACCATATTACTAATGTATGCTGACATCAGTCCTATCTGTCAAACCAAGGATACCATATTACTAATATAAGCTGAGTCCATCCTGTCTGTCCGACACTGTAAACCATATTACTAATATCCACGGAGACCCATCCTGTCTGTCCGAACCTGGATACCATATTACTAATATCCACTAATATCCATCCTGTCTGTCCGACCCGGAATACCATATTACTAATATCCTCTAATATCCATCCTGTCTGTCCGACCCTGGATACCATATTACTAATATCCACGGAGACCCATCCTGTCTGTCCGACCCGGAATACCATATTACTAATATCGACTAAAATCCGTCCAGTCTGTCCGACCCTGGATACCATATTACTAATATCCTCTAAGATCCGTCCTGTCTGTCCGACCGGGAATACCATATTACTAATATCCACTGAGACCCATCCTGTCTGTCCGACCCTGGATACCATATTACTGATATCCATGTTGTCTGTCCAACCCCGGAATACCATATTACTAATATCCACTGAGACCCATCCTATCTGTCCTACCCTGGATACCATAATACGAACATCCACTAATATCCATCCTGTCTTTCCGACCCTGGATACCATATTACGAACATCCACTAATATCCATCCTGTCTTTCCGACCCTGGATACCATAATACTAATATCCACTAATATCCATCCTGTCTGTCCGACCCTGGATACCATATTACTGATATCCATGTTGTCTGTCCAACCCCGGAATACCATATTACGAACATCCACTCATATCCATCCTGTCTGTCCGACCCTGGATACCATATTACTAAATTCCTCTAAGATCCGTCTAATCTGCCCAACCCGGGAGATCCATCACATCTGTCTGACCCGGCATGCCATATTAATAATATCTACAGAGAGTCATCCTGTCTGTGTGACCCCAAATATAATATTAAGTAAATCCACTAAGATCTGTCCGACCCCCGATAACACATTACAAAAATGTAATGATGTCCATCCTTTCTCTCCGACACAGGAGATCTATCACGTCTGTCCAACCCTGCATATCACATTAATAATATCTACAGAGATCCATCCTGTCTGTCCAACCCTGCATATCACATTAATAATATCTACAGAGATCCATCCTGTCTGTCCAACCCTGCATATCACATTAATAATATCTACAGAGATCCATCCTGTCTGTCCAACCCTGCATATCACATTAATAATATCTACAGAGATCTATCACGTCTGTCCAACCCTGCATATCACATTAATAATATCTACAGAGATCCATCCTGTCTGTCCAACCCTGTATATCACATTAATAATATCTACAGAGATCCATCCTGTCTGTCCAACCCTGCATATCACATTAATAATATCTACAGAGATCCATCCTGTCTGTCCAACCCTGCATATCACATTAATAATATCTACAGAGATCTATCACGTCTGTCCAACCCTGCATATCACATTAATAATATCTACAGAGATCCATCCTGTCTGTCCAACCCTGCATATCACATTAATAATATCTACAGAGATCCATCCTGTCTGTCCAACCCTGCATATCACATTAATAATATCTACAGAGATCCATCCTGTATGTCCAACCCTGCATATCACATTAATAATATCTACAGAGATCCATCCTGTCTGTCCAACCCTGTATATCACATTAATAATATCTACAGAGATCCATCCTGTCTGTCCAACCCTGTATATCACATTAATAATATCTACAGAGATCCATCCTGTCTGTCCAACCCTGCATATCACATTAATAATATCTACAGAGATCCATCCTGTCTGTCCAACCCTGCATATCACATTAATAATATCTACAGAGATCCATCCTGTATGTCCAACCCTGCATATCACATTAATAATATCTACAGAGATCTATCACGTCTGTCCAACCCTGCATATCACATTAATAATATCTACAGAGATCTATCACGTCTGTCCAACCCTGCATATCACATTAATAATATCTACAGAGATCCATCCTGTATGTCCAACCCTGCATATCACATTAATAATATCTACAGAGATCCATCCTGTATGTCCAACCCTGGATACCATATTACTAACATCCACTCATATCCATCCTGTCTTTCCGACCCTGGATACCATATTACTAATATCCACTGAGACCCATCCTGTCTGTCCAACCCTGCATATCACATTAATAATATCTACAGAGATCCATCCTGTCTTTCCGACCCTGGATACCATATTACTAACATCCACTCATATCCATCCTGTCTTTCCGACCCTGGATACCATATTACTAACATCCACTCATATCCATCCTGTCTGTCCAACCCTGGATACCACATTAATAATATCTACAGAGATCCATCCTGTCTGTCCAACCCTGTATATCACATTAATAATATCTACAGAGATCCATCCTGTCTGTCCAACCCTGTATATCACATTAATAATATCTACAGAGATCCATCCTGTATGTCCAACCCTGCATATCACATTAATAATATCTACAGAGATCCATCCTGTCTGTCCAACCCTGCATATCACATTAATAATATCTACAGAGATCCATCCTGTCTGTCCAACCCTGTATATCACATTAATAATATCTACAGAGATCCATCCTGTCTGTCCAACCCTGTATATCACATTAATAATATCTACAGAGATCCATCCTGTCTGTCCAACCCTGCATATCACATTAATAATATCTACAGAGATCCATCCTGTCTGTCCAACCCTGCATATCACATTAATAATATCTACAGAGATCCATCCTGTCTGTCCAACCCTGCATATCACATTAATAATATCTACAGAGATCCATCCTGTCTGTCCAACCCTGCATATCACATTAATAATATCTACAGAGATCCATCCTGTCTGTCCAACCCTGCATATCACATTAATAATATCTACAGAGATCCATCCTGTATGTCCAACCCTGTATACCACATTAATAATATCTACAGAGATCCATCCTGTCTGTCCAACCCTGCATATCACATTAATAATATCTACAGAGATCCATCCTGTCTGAGATCCATCACATTAATAATATCTACAGAGATCCATCCTGTCTGTCCAACCCTGTATACCACATTAATAATATCTACAGAGATCCATCCTGTCTGTCCAACCCTGTATATCACATTAATAATATCTACAGAGATCCATCCTGTCTGTCCAACCCTGCATATCACATTAATAATATCTACAGAGATCCATCCTGTCTGTCCAACCCTGCATATCACATTAATAATATCTACAGAGATCCATCCTGTATGTCCAACCCTGTATATCACATTAATAATATCTACAGAGATCCATCCTGTCTGTCCAACCCTGCATATCACATTAATAATATCTACAGAGATCCATCCTGTATGTCCAACCCTGTATACCACATTAATAATATCTACAGAGATCCATCCTGTCTGTCCAACCCTGCATATCACATTAATAATATCTACAGAGATCCATCCTGTCTGTACAACCCTGCATATCACATTAATAATATCTACAGAGATCCATCCTGTCTGTCCAACCCTGTATATCACATTAATAATATCTACAGAGATCCATCCTGTCTGTCCAACCCTGCATATCACATTAATAATATCTACAGAGATCCATCCTGTATGTCCAACCCTGCATATCACATTAATAATATCTACAGAGATCCATCCTGTATGTCCAACCCTGCATATCACATTAATAATATCTACAGAGATCCATCCTGTATGTCCAACCCTGTATACCATAGTACTAATATGGACTTATGTCCATCCTGTCTGTACAATCGAGGAAATCAATCCTGTCTTTCCGACCCTGGATACCATATTACTAATATCCACTGAGACCCATCCTGTCTGTCTTATCCCATATACAATATTACTAATCTCCCCTGAGATCCATTCTGTCAGTCCAACCCTGAATTCTACCTCAAGTCATACACCAAAGTAACCTGCTGAACATTCCACTGCGAAACCACTATAAGTAACCCCTAACCCTACCAAACCACTATTACTGTCCCTTACCTACCATACCAAACTGATATCTGAGTGATGTCATTAGTTGTTAGTTTTTATCTGATAGCTGAAAGTAGTTGGTAGTTGATGTTAAGTAATAACTGATATCAGTTGTCAGTTAATTGATTTAACTAGGCAAGTCAGTCAAGATCAAATTCTTCCTTTCAATGACGGCCTAGGAACAGAAAAACATATTTTGGTTACTTGTCCAACGCTTTAACCACTAGGCTACCTCCCACCTGATATCAGAATGTTGATAGTATTCGTTAGATAACAACTGATATCTGATTGTTGATAGTATTCGTTAGATAATAACTGATATCTGATTGTTGATAGTAGTTGTTAGATAATAACTGATAACTGATTGTTGATAGTAGTTGTTAATTGATAAATGATCCTCATTGTAAAATAAGATTTGGTTCTTAACTAACTTGTCTAGTTAACATTTACATTTACATTTAAGTCATTTGGCAGACGCTCTTATCCAGAGCGACTTACAAATTGGTGAATTCACCTTCTGACATCCAGTGGAACAGCCACTTTACAATAGTGCATCTAAATAATTTAAGGGGGGGGGGGGGGGAGAAGGATTACTTTATCCTATCCTAGGTATTCCTTAAAGAGGTGGGGTTTCAGGTGTCTCCGGAAGGTGGTGATTGACTCCGCTGTCCTGGCGTCGTGAGGGAGTTTGTTCCACCATTGGGGGGCCAGAGCAGCGAACAGTTTTGTCTGGGCTGAGCGGGAACTGTACTTCCTCAGTGGTAGGGAGGCGAGCAGGCCAGAGGTGGATGAACGCAGTGCCCTTGTTTGGGTGTAGGGCCTGATCAGAGCCTGGAGGTACTGCGGTGCCGTTCCCCTCACAGCTCCGTAGGCAAGCACCATGGTCTTGTAGCGGATGCGAGCTTCAACTGGAAGCCAGTGGAGAGAGCGGAGGAGCGGGGTGACGTGAGAGAACTTGGGAAGGTTGAACACCAGACGGGCTGCGGCGTTCTGGATGAGTTGTAGGGGTTTAATGGCACAGGCAGGGAGCCCGGCCAACAGCGAGTTGCAGTAATCCAGACGGGAGATGACAAGTGCCTGGATTAGGACCTGCGCCGCTTCCTGTTTGAGGCAGGGTCGTACTCTGCGGATGTTGTAGAGCATGAACCTACAGGAACGGGCCACCGCCTTGATGATAGTTGAGAACGACAGGGTGTTGTCCAGGATCACGCCAAGGTTCTTAGCGCTCTGGGAGGAGGACACAATGGAGTTGTCAACCGTGATGGCGAGATCATGGAACGGGCAGTCCTTCCCCGGGAGGAAGAGCAGCTCCGTCTTGCCGAGGTTCAGCTTGAGGTGGTGATCCATCATCCACACTGATATGTCTGCCAGACATGCAGAGATGCGATTCGCCACCTGGTCATCAGAAGGGGGAAAGGAGAAGATTAATTGTGTGTCGTCTGCATAGCAATGATAGGAGAGACCATGTGAGGTTATGACAGCCAAGTGACTTGGTGTATATCGAGAATAGGAGAGGGCCTAGAACAGAGCCCTGGGGGACACCAGTGGTGAGAGCGCGTGGCGAGGAGACAGATTCTCGCCACGCCACCTGGTAGGAGTGACCTGTCAGGTAGGACGCAATCCAAGCGTGGGCCGCGCCGGAGATGCCCAACTCGGAGAGGGTGGAGAGGAGGATCTGATGGTTCACAGTATCGAAGGCAGCCGATAGGTCTAGAAGGATGAGAGCAGAGGAGAGAGAGTTAGCTTTAGCAGTGCGGAGCGCCTCCGTGATACAGAGAAGAGCAGTCTCAGTTGAATGACTAGTCTTGAAACCTGACTGATTTGGATCAAGAAGGTCATTCTGAGAGAGATAGCGGGAGAGCTGGCCAAGGACGGCACGTTCAAGAGTTTTGGAGAGAAAAGAAAGAAGGGATACTGGTCTGTAGTTGTTGACATCGGAGGGATCGAGTGTAGGTTTTTTCAGAAGGGGTGCAACTCTCGCTCTCTTGAAGACGGAAGGGACGTAGCCAGCGGTCAGGGATGAGTTGATGAGCGAGGTGAGGTAAGGGAGAAGGTCTCCGGAAATGGTCTGGAGAAGAGAGGAGGGGATAGGGTCAAGCGGGCAGGTTGTTGGGCGGCCGGCCGTCACAAGAAGCGAGATTTCATCTGGAGAGAGAGGGGAGAAAGAGGTCAGAGCATAGGGTAGGGCAGTGTGAGCAGAACCAGCGGTGTCGTTTGACTTAGCAAACGAGGATCGGATGTCGTCGACCTTCTTTTCAAAATGGTTGACGAAGTCATCTGCAGAGAGGGAGGAGGGGGGGAGGGGGAGGAGGATTCAGGAGGGAGGAGAAGGTGGCATAGAGCTTCCTAGGGTTAGAGGCAGATGCTTGGAATTTAGAGTGGTAGAAAGTGGCTTTAGCAGCAGAGACAGAGGAGGAAAATGTAGAGAGGAGGGAGTGAAAGGATGCCAGGTCCGCAGGAGGCGAGTTTTCCTCCATTTCCGCTCGGCTGCCCGGAGCCCTGTTCTGTGAGCTCGCAATGAGTTGTCGAGCCACGGAGCGGGAGGGGAGGACCGAGCCGGCCTGGAGGATAGGGGACATAGAGAGTCAAAGGATGCAGAAAGGGAAGAGAGGAGGGTTGAGGAGGCAGAATCAGGAGATAGGTTGGAGAAGGTTTGAGCAGAGGGAAGAGATGATAGGATGGAAGAGGAGAGAGTAGCGGGGAGAGAGAGCGAAGGTTGGGACGGCGCGATACCATCCGAGTAGGGGCAGTGTGGGAAGTGTTGGATGAGAGCGAGAGGGAAAAGGATACAAGGTAGTGGTCGGAGACTTGGAGGGGAGTTGCAATGAGGTTAGTGGAAGAACAGCATCTAGTAAAGATGAGGTCGAGCGTATTGCCTGCCTTGTGAGTAGGGGGGGAAGGTGAGAGGGTGAGGTCAAAAGAGGAGAGGAGTGGAAAGAAGGAGGCAGAGAGGAATGAGTCAAAGGTAGACGTGGGGAGGTTAAAGTCGCCCAGGACTGTGAGAGGTGAGCCGTCCTCAGGAAAGGAGCTTATCAAGGCATCAAGCTCATTGATGAACTCTCCGAGGGAACCTGGAGGGCGATAAATGATAAGGATGTTAAGCTTGAAAGGGCTGGTAACTGTGACAGCACTGTGACAGCATGGAATTCAAAGGAGGCGATAGACAGATGGGTAAGGGGAGAAAGAGAGAATGACCACTTGGGAGAGATGAGGATCCCGGTGCCACCACCCCGCTGACCAGAAGCTCTCGGGGTGTGCGAGAACAAGTGGGCGGACGAAGAGAGAGCAGTAGGAGTAGCAGTGTTATCTGTGGTGATCCATGTTTCCGTCAGTGCCAAGAAGTCGAGGGACTGGAGGGAGGCATAGGCTGAGATGAACTCTGCCTTGTTGGCCGCAGATCGGCAGTTCCAGAGGCTACCGGAGACCTGGAACTCCACGTGGGTCGTGCGCACTGGGACCACCAGATTAGGGTGGCCGCGGCCACGCGGTGTGGAGCGTTTGTATGGTCTGTGCAGAGAGGAGAGAACAGGGATAGATAGACACATAGTTGACAGGCTACAGAAGAGGCTACGCTAATGCAAAGGAGATTGGAATGACAAGTGGACTACACGTCTCGAATGTTCAGAAAGTTAAGCTTACGTAGCAAGAATCTTATTGACTAAAATGATTGAAATGATACAGTACTGCTGGAGTAGGCTAGCCGGCAGTGGCTGCGTTGTTGACTTTGTAGGCTAGCTGGCAGTGGCTGCGTTGTTGACACTACACTAATCAAGTCGTTCCGTCGAGTGTAATAGTTTCTACAGTGCTGCTATTCGGGGCTAGCTGGCTAGCTAGCAGTGTTGATTACGTTACGTTACGTTAAAAGAACGACAATAGCTGGCTAGCTAACCTAGAAAATCGCTCTAGACTACACAATTGTCTTAGATACAAAGACGGCTATGTAGCTAGCTAGCTACGATCAAACAAATCAAACCGTTGTACTGTAATGAAGTGAAATGAAAATGTGATACTACCTGTGGAGCGAAGCGGAATGTTGACCGGGTTGTTGAAGTTCTATTCGGTAGACGTTGGCTAGCTGTTGGCTAGCTAGCTAGCAGTATCTCCTACGTTAAGGACGACAAATAGCTGGCTAGCTAACCTCGGTAAATTAAGATAATCACTCTAAGTCTACGCACTCTAAACTACACAATTATCTTGGATACGAAGACAGCAAAGACAACTATGTAGCTAGCTAACACTACACTAATCGAGTCGTTCAGTTGAGTGTAATAGTTTCTACAGTGCTGGTAGACGGTGGACGTTAGCTAGCTGCTGGGCAGATAGCAGTGTAGACTACGTTAGGACGACGAAATACGATAATTACGCAATTAAATAATGGTTAAATACAAAAATAGTAATTGTTAGATGATAACTAATATCTGAAAATTGATGGTAGCTGTTAATTGATATCTGATATTTGATAGTAGTTGTTAATTGATAATTGATATCTGATTGTTGATAGTAGTTGTTAAATTAAAACTGATATCTGATAGTAGTTTTATATGATAACTAATATCTGATTGTTGACAGTAGTTGTTAATTGATATCTGATATCTGATAATAGTTTTCAGTTGATAACTGATACCTGATTGTTGATAGTAGTTGATAACTGATGCATGATTGTTGATAGTAGTTGTTAAATTATAACTGATATCTGATTGTTGATTGTAGTTGTTAGTTGATAACTGATAGCAGATAACTAATATGTGATAGTCCATGTGAATATGTGGTATAAGATGTCTGGTGTGTGTAGTTAATTGCTGGAACAGCATTCAGAGACTCTGTAAATTGTGTGTTTGAGTGTATGTTAGTGTGTATTTGTGCTTGTGATTGAGAATTGTGGTTGTGTTCCCCTGAGAGATACTCCATTAATTGTGAAGAGAAGCAGCCTGAGGGCGACACTAGAGACCTGAACACAGACAGACAACTGACAGCCTCGCTCCCTCCCTCTTTTCTCTCCTTACCTCTCTTTACCTCTCTCTCTTTACCTCTCTCTCTCTACCTCTCTCTTTACCTCTCTCTCTACATCTCTCTCTTTACCCCTCTCTCTACCTCTCTCTCTCTACCTCTCTCTCTCTTTACCTCTCTCTCTACCTCTCTCTCTCTACCTCTCTCTCTCTACCTCACTCTCTTTACCTCTCTCTCTCTACCTCTCTCTCTCTTTACCCCTCTCTCTCTATACCTCTCTGTCTCTGTCTCTCTCTCTGTCTCTCTCTCTCTCTCTCTCTCTCTCTCTCTCTCTCTCTCTCTCTCCCCCCCTCTCCCTCTCTCTGCAGTGAGTTATTCTGTCCAGTAGAGGGGGCAGCAGCAGTGTTGTGGATGTACACAACATTGTCAGAAAGATAATGGGGTTTATAGGACTTATAATCAATGGATACACTAGGAAAGGATTGAAGTGCATTTTGTGTGAGGTCTACACACACACACACACACACACACACACACACACACACACACACACACACACACACACACACACACACACACACACACACACACACACACACACACACACGCACACATACACACACACACACGCACACATACACACGCACACAGACACACAGATGTAGCAGATGGTAGGGATTAGTGTGTGTGTGAGTGTGTAGCCTCAGGCTATGTTCAACAATGCATTATTCCTGAGTGCACCAGTTAAGAGGGGCACTCCATCACCATGGTGACCACAGACTCTGTTGTAAAAACACAGTTAAATATTTTAGTTTGTTTTATATTTTGTATATAATAGGGTTAGGGTTAGTTACAGCTGTAGTATAATAACAATAGAAATGTCCCATCGGGCAAAACCCTGACGTAACATCTTATCAGCATCTAATTTTGGTTGTTAGTTAATATAGCTGCTAGTAAACATCAATTCAACTTGAAATGGAACAAACCTTCAAATAACACGCTGTCAAGGAAACACGCTGAGGAGGAAAGGAACACTCAGTCTGCTCCCTGGTTGGACAGCCGGGTTCCTTTCCTCCTGTCCTCAGTCTGCTCCCTGGTTGGACAGCCAGGTTCCTTTCCTCCTGTCCTCAGTCTGCTCCCTGATTGGACAGCCAGGTTCCTTTCCTCCTGTCCTCAGTCTGCTCCCTGATTGGACAGCCAGGTTCCTTTGCTCCTGTCCTCAGTCTGCTCCCTGATTGGACAGCCAGGTTCCTTTGCTCCTGTCCTCAGTCTGCTCCCTGATTTGACAGCCAGGTTCCTTTCCTCCTGTCCTCAGTCTGCTCCCTGATTGGACAGCCAGGTTCCTTTGCTCCTGTCCTCAGTCTGCTCCCTGATTGGACAGTCGGGTTCCTTTCCTCCTGTCCTCAGTCTGCTCCCTGATTGGACAGCCGGGTTCCTTTCCTCCTGTCCTCAGTCTGCTCTCTGATTGGACAGCCGGGTTCCTTTCCTCCTGTCCTCAGTGTGCTCCCTGGTTGGACAGCCGGGTTCCTTTCCTTCTGTCCTCGAGCTGTGTGCTAATAGTTTAAACAGACACATCGGTACATTCAACTTGTCAACACTTATTACAAAAACAAGTAGTGATGAAGTCAATCTCCTGACACTGTCGTAGTCCATGTGGGGTCAAACGACTTCAAGAGGGCTAGCTTTGAAAATGGATTTTCAAGAACTGATTTTAGCATTAAAAGACTCCTTAAATGGTCAATAATTTCAGGTCCAGTACCATCGTTGGGCCGCGGGTGTGAAAGATTCAGCAGACTACTGGATTTACACATCTGGAGTAACTTTCATTGATAACTTTGACACATTCTGGAAACAGAAGATACTCTACAGGAATGACGGTCCATCCAAATCATCTTGGCTCCTAGACTCTGTCCACACATGTCAAGGCTGCTTTGAAACAATGACTGGTAAATGATCCAAGACCAGCTCAGATAAAACCTCTTTGGGATAGGGGGCAGCATTTTCACTTTTGGATATATAGCGTGCCCAATTTCAACTTCCTGCTACTCATGCCAGGAATATATGATATACATATGATTAGTTGGTGTGGATAGAAAACACTGAAGTTTCTAAAACTGTTTCAAATATCTTACTTGTGTGATTTAATGAAAGATTGAATTTTATTTGAATCTGGCGTTCTGCATTTCCCCAGGCAATTGGCCAGTTGAGACGCTAGCGTCTCCATATCCTTAAGAGGATATTATTAATATCTACCATTGTGACAATGAGTCGTCATAACGCTGCATCAAATGTACATGTTCTTAAGGGCATTGGCAAACACAATGTAAGTAATTTAATTTATGTACCCCTAACTGCACCGAATACATCTGTTTATCCTATAGCTACTGTAAGCAGTAATCATGAGCCTATGGACCAGAGTTACACTGTTAGCACTGAGGCGGTGTGCCTCTGATTAGCTTCCCAGTAAAGCATTAAAATCAATCAAGCAACCCAGAGAAGTGCTAAAAATGTCCAATATTAACATATGTAGCCTAAGAAACCAGGTCCATGAAGTCAATAACTTGCTTGTGACAGATGACATTATTATTCTGACAGATCACTGAAACTTATTTAGATAATACCTTTGATACAGTGGTAGCAATACATGGTTATAACATCTACAGAAAGACAGAAATGCCAACGGGGGTGGTGTTGCAGTCTATATTCAGAACCACATTCCTGTAAAGCTTAGAGACGATATAATGTTAAATACTGTTGAAGTACTATGGCTACAGGTTCATCTGCCTCACCTAAAACCCATTCTGGTGGGAAGCTGCTATAGACCACCAAGGGCTAACAGTCAGTATCTGGATAATATGTGTGAAATTCTTGATAATGTATGTAAAATCAACAGAGAAGTATATTTTCTGGGTGATTGAAATATTGACTGGCTATCACCAAGCAGGCTACACAGGAAAAAATTCTAACTGTAACCTGTGCCTGCAACCTGGATCAGGTTGTCAGTCAACCTATCGTAAACACGGGCACCCTCATAGATATCATCCTAACCAACTTACCCTCCAAATACATCTCTGCTGTCTTCAACCAAGATCTCAGCGATCACTGCCTCATTGCCTGCATCCGTAATGGGTCTGCGGTCAACGACCACCCCTCATCACTGTCAAAAGCTCCCTAAAACACTTCAGTGAACATGCCTTTCTAATCGACCTGGCCCGGGTATCCTAGAAGGATATTGACATCATCCTGTCAGTAGATGATGCCTGGTTATTCTTTAAAAGTGCCTTCCTCACCATCTTAAATAAGCATGCCCCATTCAAAAAATGTAGAACTAGGAATAGATATAGCCCTCAGTTCACTCCAGACCTGACTGCCCTTGACCAGCACAAAAACATCCTGTGGCATGTCGTGGCAGAATCAGAATTAGTTGGATAACATTTATAAATAAGATATTTTATTTATTTTATGGCATGCTTATGTGGCAAAGTTACTTGGGAAAGAAATTCTAAATCACCTGTACTCCACACACAGAGACGCGTACAAAGCTCTCCCTCGCCCTCCATTTGGTAAATCCGACCACAACTTTATCCTCCTGATTCCTGGTTACAAGCAAAAATTTAAGCAGGAAGCACCAGTGACTCGATCTATAAAAAAATGGTCAGATGTAGCAGATGCTGTTACTGTTTTGCTATCACAGACTGGAACATGTTCCGGGATTCTTCCGATGACATTGAGGAACACACATAATCAGTCACTGGCTTTATCAATAAGTGCATTGAGGAAGTCATCCCTGTACGTACACACCCCAACCAGAGGCCATGGATTACAGGCAACATTTGCACTGAGCTAAAGGGTAGAGCTGCTGCTTTCAAGGTGCGGGATTCTAACCCGGAAGCTTACAAGAAATCCCGCTATGCCCTGCGACAAACCATCAAACAGGCAAAGCGTCAATACAGGGCTAAGATTGAATCATACTACACCGGCTCCGACACTCGTCGTATGTGGCAGGGCTTGCAAACTATTACAGACTACAAAGGGAAGCACAGCCACGAGCTGCCCAGTGACACGAGCCTCCCAGATGAGCTAAATCACTTCTATGCTCGCTTCGAGGCAAGCAACACTGAGGCATGCATATGAGAGCATCAGCTGTTCTGGACGACTGTGTGATCACGCTCTCCATAGCCGACGTGAGTAAGACCTTTAAACAGGTCAACATACACAAGGCTGCGGGGCCAGACGGATTACTTGGACGTGTGCTCCAGGCATGTGCTGACCAACTGGCAGGTGTCTTCACTGAGATTTTCAACATGTCCCTGATTGAGTCTGTAATACCAACATGCTTCAAGCCGACCACCATAATCCCTGTGCCCAAGAACACAAAGGCAACCTGCCTAAATGACTAAAGACCCGTATCACTCACGTCCGTTGCCATGAAATGCTTGGAAAGGCTGGAAATGACTCACATCAACACCATTATCCCAGAAACCATAGACTCACTCCAATTTGCATACCGCCCAAACAGATCCACAAATGATGCAATCTCTATTGCACTCCACACTAACCTTTCCCACCTGTACAACAGGAACACCTATGTGAGAATGTTATTCATTGACTACAGCTCAGCGTTCAGCACCATACTACCCTCAAAGCTCATCACGAAGCTAAGGAACCTGGGACTAAACACCTCCCTCTGCAACTGGATCCTGGACTTCCTGAAGGGCCGCACCCAGGTGGTGAGGGTTGGTAGCAACACATCTGCCACGCTGATCCTCAACACTGGAGCTCCCCAGGGGTGCGTGCTCAGTCCCCTCCTGTACTCCCTGTTCACCCACGACTGCATAGCCAGGCACAACTCCAACACCATCATTAAGTTTGCAGACGACACAACAGTGGTAGGCCTGATCACTGACTAACGACAAGACAGCCTATAATAACAACCTATTCCTCAATGTAACCAAGACTAAGGAGACGATTGTGGACTACAGGAAAAGGAGCACCAAGCTGTCCTCATTCTCATCGATGGGCCTGTAGTGGAGCAGGTTGAGAGCTTCAAATTCCTTGGTATCCACATCAACAACAACCTAGAATGGTCCAAACACACCAAGACAGTTGTGAAGAGGGCATGACAAAGCCTTTTCCACCTCAGGAAACTAGAAAGATTTAGCATTGGTCCTGAGATCCTCAAAAGGTTCTACAGTTTCAACATCGAGAGCATCACTGCCTGGTACGGCAATTGCTTGGCCCCCAGAGGGTAGTGCGTATGGCCCAGTACATCACTGGAACTAAGCTGCCTGCCATCCAGGACCACTACACCAGGCGGTGTCAGAGGAAGGCCCTAACAATTGTCAACGACCCCAGCCACCCCAGTCATAGACTGTTCTCTCTACTACCGCATGGCAAGCGGTACCGGAGTGCCAAGTCTAGGACAAAAATGCTTCTCAACAGTTTTTACCCCCAAGCCATAAGATTCCTGAACAGGTAACCAAATGGTTACCCAAACTATTGTGTGCCACCCCCAACCCCTTTCACGCTGCTGCTACTCTCTGTTTATCTTATATGATTAGTCACTTTAACTATACATTCATGTACATACTACCTCAATTAGCCCGACCAACCAGTGCTCCCGCACATTGGCTAACCGGGCTGTCTGCATTGTGTCCCACCACCCCCCAATGCCTCTTTTTATGCTACTGCTACTCTCTGTTCATCATAGTCACTGTAACCATACCGATATGTACATACTACCTCGATAAGCCTGACTAACAGGTATTTTGCCTTGCTACTCTTATTTTCAAATGTCTTTTAACTGTTGTTTTATTTCTTTACTTACCTACACACACACACACACACACATACCTTTTTTGCACTATTGGTTAGAGCCTGTAATGAAGCATTTCGGCGCACGTGACAATTTCACTTTGATTTGATTTTGATTTGATTTGACCAGATGCAGCTTCTCTGTTCTGCCGGTGCATTGAAAATCTCTCCAGGTCTAACATAAGGTTTTACAGTTTTTAATGTTCCGTTGGTATTTTAATCATCAATTTTATTTTCCAATGATTGCACATTAGCAAGAAGAACGGATGGCATGGGAGTTTACTCGCTCGCCTACTGATTCTCAGAAGACAGCCCGATCTGCAACCCCTTTTCCTGTGTCTTATCTTCAATTAAATTACGGGGATCTTGGTCTGTTCCAGTGACAGCAGTATATCCTTCTCGTCGGACTCGTTAAAGGAAAACATTTCTTCCAGTCCGCGGTGAATAATCACTGTTCTAATGTCCAGAAGTTATTTTCCAAACATTAACAATCGGGGCAACAGCCGGACATAATAGTGTCATCCACATATTTTAACTGATTTAAACTATAACAAAGAGCACACTGATCATGACTTGCCCTAGTAGCTGGTTAGGCCGTTTTCATGTCATCCAGAGCGTTGGTGACTGTAACTGTGCTATTGGCAACAATTGAATTGCACTTTGTTGCTGATGTTTACTGACACTGGACATATTCAACTGGTGTTGAGAGTTAAAAAATGTATCAGTTATTCTGTGCTCTGGCACACTAAGACGAGAGTCTTTTGTTGAGAAATGTAGCTCGACAGCTAACTAGGTAAACAATGAATCCCAACGCATGACATAATGTTAGTTAGCGAGCCTGCCAGCTAACATTAGCTAGCTAGCTAACAGTACAATAACTTAAAATGAAAATACTTTGTCAAAATTAGAGTGGAGTCTTTTGTTAAGACATATAGCTAGCAACAATGGACCATAATCACAACTCATGACGTTACTACCCTGCATGAATCTGCAGGCATCTTACCAATTAGGTCCTATGGCTATAACTAGTTGAGCAAATGTTTCTGAGATACGAAGAATAAGATCATAAACATAACATTAGCTTGCGATCCAGCCAGCTAATGTTAGCTAGCTAACAGTACACTTGAAATGAAACCATTTTGTCAAAACTAGAAATGTGTAATATCTGAAGATGTAGTTAGCTAGACTATTTTGCCATCATGATTGGATGCATCTCCTGCCTGATGCCATGCATGGTTGCCCTTAATTAGATGACGTAATCCAGACTGGTGTTTTCTCCATCTCCTATTGAATTCCACTGATTTCAAAACTCAAGAAAGTGGAGCGCATACACCACTGAGGAACTCAATTTAACCATGCGTATTCCTGCCTCTGACCCTATGACGGGGGCTGAGTCACTGGCTTGCTAGTGCTCTCCCATGCCGTCCCTAGGAGGGGTGCATTAGGTTATGCCAGGCTATTTTCAATATACTCAAATTTAGTTTGTTAAGTTACTGTCTTGATCTTCCTATATTTCAAATGTGAGATTCTTCAAATTCGCCACTCTTTGCCTTGATGACAGCCCTGCACAATCTTGGCATTATCTAAACCAGCTTCATGAGGTTGTCAGCTGGAATACATTTAAAACATTTTTTACCTTTATTTAACTAGCCAAGTCAGTTAAGAACAAATTCTTATTTTCATTGACGGCCTAGGAACAGTGGGTTAACTGCCTTGTTTAGGGGCAGAACAACACCTACAAGGTAGGGGTTGTATACAGAAGATATCCCTATTTGGTAAAAGACCAAGTCCATATTATGGCAAGAACAGCTCAAATAAGCAAAGAGAAATGACAGTCCATCATTACTTTAAGACATGAAGGTCAGTCAATGCGGAACATTTTAAGAACGTTGAAAGTTTCTTCAAGTGCAGACGCAAAAACCTTCAAGCGCTATGATGAAACTGTCTCTAATGAGGACCGCCACAGGAAAGGAAGACTGAGTTACCTCTGTTGCAGAGGATAAGTTCATTAGAGTTACCAGCCTCAGAAATCGGCAATTAACTGCACCTCAGATTGCAGCCCAAATAAATGCTTCACAGAGTTCAAGTAACTGACACATCTCAACATCAACTGTTCAGAGGAGACTACATGAATCAGGCCTTCGTTGTCGAATTGCTGCAAAGAAGCCACGACTAAAGGACACCAATAATAAGAAGAGACTTGCTTGGGCCAAGAAACACGAGCAATGGACATTAGACCGGTGGAAATCTGTCCTTTGGTCTGATGAGTCCAAATTTGAGATTTTTGGTTCCAACCACCGTGTCTTTGTGAGACGCAGAGTAGGTGAATGGATCATCTCCGCATCAAATAAAAAAATAAAAACATTTAATGTACAGGTGCAGTGATCTGTGAGCTGATCAGACAGCTGGTGCTTAAAGTTAATGAGGGAGATATGAGTCTCCAGCTTCAGTGATTTTTGCAGTTCGTTACAGTCATTGGCAGCAGAGAATTGGAAGGAGATGCGGCCAAAGGATGAATTGGCTTTGGGGGTGACCAGTGAAATACACCTACTGGAGCGTGTGCTACGGGTGGGTGCTGCTATGGTGACCATTGAGCTGAGGATCCGGGGATTTACCTAGCAAAGACTTGTAGATGACCTGAAGCCAGTGGGTTTGGCGACGAGTATGAAGCGAGGGCCAGCCAACGAGAGCATACAGGTTGCAGTGGTGGGTAGTTTTTGGGGCTTTTGTGACAAAACGGATGGCACTGTGATAGACCGCATCCAATTTGTTGAGAATAGCGTTGGAGGCTGTTTTGTAAATGACGTCGCCGAAATCGAGGATCGGTAGTATAGTCAGTTTTACGAAGGTATGTTTGGCAGCATGAGTGAAGGATGCTTTGTTACAAAATAGGAAGCAGATTCTAAATTTAATGTTTTATTGGAGATGCTTAATGTGAGTTTGGAAGGAGAGTCTAACCAGAAACCTAGGTATTTGAAGTTGTCCACATATTGTCCACATAAGTCAGAACCGTCCAGAATAGTGATGCTGGACGGGTGGGGAGGTGCGGGCAGTGATCGGTTGAAGAGCATGCATTTAGTTTTACTTGCATTTAAGAGCAGCTGGAGGCCACGGAAGGGGAGTTGTATGGCATTGAAGCTCATCTGGATGTTTGTTAACACATTGTCCCACCTCGACAACATCAGGTGAAATTGCAGAGCGCGAAATTCAAAATACAAAATTCGTAATATTAAACATTCATGAAAATACAAGTGTCTTACATCATTTAAAAGCTTAACTTCTTAATCCATCTGCTTTGTCAGATTTAAAAAAAGGCTTTACGGTGAAAGTATTCCATGCGATTATCTGAGGACAGTGCCCCGCGTACAAAAGCATTACAAACATTTTCCAAACAAGCAGAGGCGTCATGAAAGTCAGAAGTAGTGATAAAATAAATAATTTACCTTTGAAGATCTTCCTCTGTTTGCAATCCCAAGGGTCCCAGCTACATAACAAATGGTTGTTTTGTTCGATAAAGTCCTTCTTTATATCCCAAAAAAATCAGTTTAGTTGGCGTGCTTGATTCAGTAATCCATCGGTTTCCCTCGTTCAAAATGCATACAAAGGAATCCCAAAAGTTACCAATAAACTTCGTCCAAACAAGTCAAACAACGTTTCTAATCAATCCTTAGGTACCCTAATATGTAAATAAAGGATAAAATTTAAGACTGAGAATAGTATGTTCAATACCAGAGATAAATAACGAAGTGCGCGCCCTCATCCACGCGCGCCACAAGACTACATCCAAAATAGGAGCAGCTTTTAAGTTAGCTTTGAGACAGAATCTGAAATACCTTTTTGATAGTTTTTATTCTCAATCAGGTTTGAATAATAGGCTTATTGATGCAGCAGTGAGGACGTTTTTGATATTGCATGGTATTGTCTTTCCAAGCTGGTCGGAAGACTTCCAATTTGGAGGAACATAATTTCCATTCAAATTCTATGGAAGCTTGTTTCAGGGCTCTGGTATTTTCTGTATACCAGGGAGCTAGTTTCTTGTGACAATTGTTTATTTGTTTTTAGCCATAAGACTGCATCAAGGGTATTATGCAAATTTAAGTTTAGATCCTGAGTTAGGTAGTTAACTGATTTCTGTACTCCGACATCCTTGGGTAGGTAAGAGGGAGTCTCGAAAGGCAACTAGGAATCTTTGGGTTGTCTGAGAATTTATAGCACGGCTCTTGATAATGCTTGGTTGGGATCTGAGCTAATTATTTGTTGCGATGCAAACGTATTAAAATCGTGGACCGAGAGTCCAGGATTATAAGGAAAAACATTTAGATCCACAATATCAATTCAACAGGACAAAACTAGATCCAGGGTATGATTATGGCAATGCGTAGGTCTCGAGACATGTTAGACAAAACCCACTGAGTTGATGATAGCTCCAAAAGCCTTTTGGAGAGGGTCTATGGACTTATCCATGTGAATATTGAAGTCACCAAAACTGAATTTTACCTGCCATGATTACGAGGTCCGATTAGGAATTCAGGGAACTCAGTGAGGAAAGCTGTATACGGCCCAGGAGGCCAGTAAACAGTAGCTATAAAAAGTGATTGACTAGGCTGCATAGATTTCATTACTAGAAGCTCAAAAACTAAACTTAATCCATAGGTTGCATTATCAAAGCATGTTTCTTGCCTATGCATGTCAAAATACCATTGTAACATGTCCCCCACTTCTCTGAGCAGTCTCTTATTGCTGTCCATATGAGAGCTTCTCTAAGCTGTCTCTTATTGCTGTCCATATGAGAGCTCTGAGCTGTCTCTTATTGCTGTCCATATGAGAGCTTCTTTGAGCTGTCTCTTATTGCTGTCCATATGAGAGCTTCTCTGAGCTGCCTCTTATTGCTGTCCATATGAGAGCTCTGAGCTGTCTCTTATTGCTGTCCATATGAGAGCTTCTCTGAGCCGTCTCCTATTGCTGTCCATATGAGAGCTTCTCTGAGCTGTCTCTTATTGCTGTCCATATGAGAGCTTCTCTGAGCTGTCTCCTATTGTTGTTCATATGAGAGCTTCTCTGAGCTGTCTCCTAATGCTGTTCATATGAGAGCTTCTCTGAGCCATCTCCTATTGCTGTCCATATGAGAGCTTCTCTGAGCTGTCTCTTATTGCTGTCCATATGAGAGCTTCTCTGAGCTGTCTCCTGTTGCTGTCCATATGAGAGCTTCAGTAGAGAAAGTGTGATCAACAAACTGTTTGAGAGTATATTTTGATATTTTCAAACAGATTTGGTCTCTGTTAAGAACTTGATATTTAAACTATTTCCACTTTTCATCCCCCCGTTATTCATGAGCTGATCTGCTACCTGTATAATCAACTCGTTTTACCAAATAAAGGAGATATTTTGACATTTGTTGAAGCTTAGCAACTTTGGTCATTTGACTTTTTACTGGCATTCTGATTTGTTAAAAGTTATAATTGTTATACTACAGAGTGTGAGTGTGAGTGTGAGTGTGTGTGTGCTATGCTATCAATCTCTAGCTGGGGGTGACAGGTTGGTTGGGGACTAACACGCCTCGACAGAACTGAACGTGGCCTGGAGCAAACCAGCTGCCTGGAGCCAGTCCTCATCCGAGCTGTTACAAACAGAAACACACACTGGAACCACAAATCAACATGATGCAACTATCACACACACACATACACACACACACACACACACCAGTCATTTCAATAATCTTCTGGAATGTGTGTGGTCCGTCAGTGCTTATACGGTGGTTGAGAGAACTAACCGGAGTTGAGTGGAGTCTTTTGTAGCGCATGCGAGGCCCTGAGGCACAGACCTAGACCGACCCCCCCCACACACACGCAAAAACACACACACATACATACACCCTCTGCAGCACATCTGAAGTGACAACTACAGCAGGGCAGAGTTTCTCACCACTCTGGTCTAGGAGACTTACAGGCTAACAGGAAGTCTGTGTGGGTGGGTGGGTGGCAGGGGTAAATTAGGGAGTTGGTGGTAGTGGGACAAAGACTGGGGGGGCAGTTTTACCTAATTTCTGTCTTTGTCTTTCTCTTCCTCTCTCTCTGGTGCAGTGAAACAGGATAACACTCAGACTGCCAACAGGCTAACAGTCTGACTGACTAAGAGGATAACAGGCTAACAGGCTAACATACGACTGGCTAAGAGGCTAACAGGCTAAGATACTGACTGGATAACAGACTTACAGGCTAACAGGCTGACAGGTTAACAGCCTGACAGTCTGACTGGCTAACAGGATATGAGACTGACTGCTAACAGGCTAACATGATTACACTCAGACTGGCTAACAGGCCAAAAGACTGATTGGCTAACAGGCTAACATGCTACCAGTCTGACTGGCAAGCAGGAAAACACGCTAACAGGCTAAAAGTATAACACTCTGACTGGCTAACAGTTTGACAGGTTAAGAGTCAAGCATTAAAATATACATTGCATGATCTTAGTAAAATACCAATTCTATACTAAAATGACAAAGCCTAAAAAGACCTAGAACAATGAATAATACACTGCTCAAAAAAATAAAGGGAACACTTAAAACACAATGTAACTCCAAGTCAATCACACTTCTGTGAAATCAAACTGTCCACTTGGAAGCAACACTGATTGACAATAAATTTCACATGCTGTTGTGCAAATGGAATAGACAACAGGTGGAAATTATAGGCAATTAGCAAGGCACCCCCAATAAAGGAGTGGTTCTGGAGGTGTGGACCACATACCACTTCTCAGTTCCTATGCTTCCTGGCTGATGTTTTGGTCACTTTTGAATGCTGGCGGTGCTTTCACTCTAGTGGTAGCATGAGACGGAGTCTACAACCCACACAAGTGCCTCAGGTAGTGCAGCTCATCCAGGATGGCACATCAATGCGAGCTGTGGCAAGAAGGTTTGCTGTGTCTGTCAGCGTAGTGTCCAGAGCATGGAGGCTCTACCATGAGACAGGCCAGTACATCAGGAGACGTGGAGGAGGCCGTAGGAGGGCAACAACCCAGCAGCAGGACCGCTACCTCCGCCTTTGTGCAAGGAGGAGCCGGAGGAGCTCTGCCAGAGCCCTGCAAAATGAACTCCAGCAGGCCACAAATGTGCATGTTTCTGCTCAAACGGTCAGAAACAGACTCCATGAGGGTGGTATGAGAGCCCGATGTCCACAGATGGGGGTTGTGCTTACAGCCCAACACAGTGCAGGACATTTTTCATTTGCCAGAGAACACCAAGATTGGCAAATTCACCACTGGCGCCCTGTGCTCTTCACAGATGAAAGCAGGTTCACACTGAGCACATGTTACAGACGTGACAGTCTGGAGACGCCGTGGAGAACGTTCTGCTGCCTGCAACATCCTCCAGCATGACCGGTTTGGCGGTGGGTCAGTCATGGTGTTGGGTGGCATTTCTTTGGGGGGGCCGCACAGCCCTCCATAAGTTCGCCAGAGGTAGCCTGACTGCCATTAGGTACCGAGATGAGATCCCCAGACCCCTTGTGAGATATGCTAGTGCGGTTGGCCCTGGGTTCCTCCTAATGCAAGACAATGCTAGACCTCATGTGGCTGGAGTGTGTCAGCAGTTCCTGCAAGAGGAAGGCATTGATGCTATGGACTGGCCCGCCCGTTACCCAGACCGGAATCCAATTGAGTACATCTGGGACATCATGTCTCGCTCCATCCACCACCAACACCACGTTGCACCACAGACTGTCCAGGAGTTGGCGGATGCTTTAGTCCAGGTCTGGGAGGAGATCCCTCAGGAGACCATCCGCCACCTCATCAGGAGCATGCCCAAGTGTTGTAGGGAGGTCATACAGGCACGTGGAGGCCACACACACTACTGAGCGTCATTTTGACTTGTTAAAAGGACATTACATCAAAGTTGGATCAGCCTGTAGTGTGGTTTTCCACTTTAATTTTGAGTGTGACTCCAAATCCAGACCTCCATGGGTTGATACATTTGATTTCCATTGATCATTTTTGTGTGATTTTGTTGTCAGCACATTCAACTATGTAAAGAAAAAAGTATTTCATAAGAATATTTCAATCATGCAGATCTAGGATGTGTTATTTTAGTGTTCCCTTTATTTTTTTGAGCAGTGTATATCAGACACCCTTAGCTCACCTAGCTCAGACAAACCATGCTCACCGAGCTCAGGGTCACCAAGCTCATCGAGCTCAGACACACCTAGTTGAGACACACCTAGCACACCGAGCTGAAACACACCTAGCTCATATAGCTCAGAAACACCTAGCTCAGACACACCTGTCTAAGCCACACCGAGTTCAATCAGCTCAGAAAAAAACAAACTCAGATACACCAATCTCCCCTATATTTTTTATTTTATTTTAACTTTATTTAACTAGGCAAGTAAGGTAAGAACAAATTCTTATTTTCCATGACAGTCAGACACACCTAGCTCAGACACACCTAGCACACCTTGTACAGAAACACCTAGCTCATGTAACTCAGACACACCTAGCTCACCTAGCTCAGACACACCTAGCTCACCTAGCTCACACACACCTAGCTCACCTAGCTCAGACACACCTAGCTCACCTAGCTCAGACACACCTAGCTCACCTAGCTCAGACACACCTAGCTCACCTAGCTCAGACACACCTAGCTCACCTAGCTCAGACACACCTATCTCAGACACACCTGGCTCATGTAACTCAGATACACCGAGTTCACCTAGCTAAGACAGACCTAGCTCACCTAACTCAGACACACCTAGCTCACCTAGCTCAGACACAACTAGCTCACACACACCTAGCTCACCTAGCTCAGACATACCTAGCTCAGACACACGTAACTAAGAAACAAGTAGCTCAGAAACATCTAACTCAGACACACGTAGCTCAGACACACATAGCTCAGACACACCTAGCTCATGTAACTCAGAAACACCGAGTTCACCTAGCTAAGACAGACCTAGCTCACCTAGCTAAGACAGACCTAGCTCACCTAACTCAGACACACCTAGCTCACCTGGCTCAGACACAACTAGCTCAGACACACCTAGCTCACCTAGCTCAGACATACCTAGCTCAGACACACGTAACTCAGACACACTAGCTCAGGCACACCTAGCTCAGACACACCTAACTCAAACACACCTAGCTCACCTAGCTCAGACACACCTAGCTCAGACACACCTAGCTCAGACACACGTAGCTCAGACACACGTAGCTCAGACACACCAAGCTCAGACACACCAAGCTCAGACACACCAAGCTCAGACACACCTAGCACAGAAACACCTAACTCAAACACACCTACTTGACCTAGCGCAGACAAACCTAGCTCATGTAGCTAGGACACACCTATCTCAGACACAGCTGGCTCACCTAGCTCAGACACAGCTAGCTCACTTAGCTCAGACACACCTAGCTCACCTAGCTTAGACACACCTAGCTCAGACACACGTAACTAAGACACAACTTGCTCAGTCACATCTAACTCAAAAACAACTAGTTCAGACACACCAAGCTCAGATACACCGAGCTCACCCAGATAAGACATACCTAGCTCAGACACACCTTTTTCATCTAGCTCAGACACACCTAGTTCACCTATCTCAGACACACCTAGATCTAACACATGTAGCTCTAACACACCAAGCTCAGACACACCAAGCTCAGACACACCTAGCTCAATTAGCTCAGGCACACCTGGCTCACCTAACTCAGACTCACCTAGCTCAGACACACCTACATGACCTAGCTCAGACAAACCTAGCTCATGTAGCTCAGACAACCCTATCTCAGACACACCTGGTTCACCTAGCTCAGACACATCTAGCTCAGAGACACCTAGCTCACCTAGCTCAGACACACCTAGCTCAGACAAACGTAGCTCACGTAGCTCAGACACACCGAGCTCATCTAGCTCAGACACACCTAGCTCACCTAGCTTAGACACACCTAGCTCACCTATCTCACCTTGCTCAGACACACCTAGCTCACCTAGCTCAGACAATCCGAGCTCACCTAGCTCAGACACACCTAGCTCACCTAGCTTAGACACACCTAGCTCACCTATCTCACCTTGCTCAGACACACCTAGCTCAAGTACCTCAGACACACCTGGCTCACCTAGCTTAGACACACCTAGCTCACCTAGCTCAAACATACCTAGCTTAAGTAGCTCATACACACCAAGCTCTGACACACCAAGCTCACTGAGCTCAGACACACCTAGCTCAGACACACCTAGCTCACCTAGCTCAGACACACGTAGCTCAGACACACGTAGCTCAGACACACCTAGCTCATGTAACTCAGACACAACTAGCTCATGTAGCTCAGTCACACCTAACTCAGACACACATAGTTCACCTAGCTCAGACACATCTAGGTCACCTTGCTCAAACACACCGAGCTCATGTAGCTCAGTCACACCTAACTCAGACACACATAGTTCACCTAGCTCAGACACATCTAGGTCACCTTGCTCAGACACACCTAGCTCAGACACACCTAGCTCACCTTGCTCAGTCACACCTAGATCATTTAGCTCAGTCACACCTAGCTGAGACACAACTAGCTCACCTCGCTCAGACAACCCTAGCTCACCTTGCTCAGTCACACCTAGATCATGTAGCTCAGTCACACCTAGCTAAGACACACCTAGCTCACCTAGCTCAGACAAACCTAGCTCACCTAGCTCAGACACATCTAGCTCAGACACACCGAGCTCAGACACACCTAGCTCAGATAGACCTAGTTCAAACACACCTAGCTAACCTAGCTCAGACACACCTAGCTCAGACACACTTAGCTCACCTAGCTCAGACACACCTAAATCAGACACACCTAGCTCACCTAGCACAGACACACCTAGCTCACCTAGATCAGACACACCTAGCTCACCTAGCTCAGGCACACCTAGCTCACCTAGCTCAGGCACACCTAGCTCACCTAGATAAGACACTCCTAGCTCACCTAACTCAGACATACCTATCTCAGACACACCTAGCTCACTTAGCTCATACACACCTAGCTCAACTAGCTCAGACACACCTAGCTCAGACACACTTAGCTCAGAGAGACCTAGTTCAGACACACCTAGCTAACCTATCTCAGACACACCTAGCTCAGACACACCTACTTCAAAAACACATAGATCAGACACACCAAGCTCAGATACATCTAGCTCATCTAAATCAGACACACCTAGCTCACCCAGCTCAGACACACCAAGTTCAGACACACCTAACTGAGACACACCGAACTCAGACACACCTAGCTCACTTAGCTCAGACACACCTAGCTTACGTATATCAGACACACCTAGCTCTGACACACCTAGCTCACCTAGCTCATAAATACCTAGCTCACCGAGCTCAGTCACACCTAGCTCACTTAGCTCAGATACACCTAGCTCAGACACACCTAGCTCACCTAGCTAAGACATACCTAGCTCACCTAACTCAGACATACCTATCTCAGAGACAACTAGCTCAGACACACCTAGCTCAGACACACCTAGCTCAGACAGACCTAGCTCAGACACATGTAGCTCACCTATCTCAGACACACCTAGCTCAGACACACCAAGCTCACCTAGCTCAGACACGCCTAGCTTACCAAGCTCAGACACACCTATTTCACCTAGCTCAGACACACCTCGCTCAGACACACATACCTCAGACACACCTAGCTTACCAAGCTCAGACACACCCAGCTTACCTAGCGCAGACACACCTAGCTTACCTAGCTCAGACACACCGAGCTCACTTATCTGTAACACCTAGCTCAGACACACCTAGCTCAGACACACCTATCTCACCTAGCTCAGACACACCTAGCTCACCTAGCTCAGACACACCTAGCTCACCTAGCTCAGACACACCTAGCTCATCTAGCTCAGACATACCTAGATGAGACACAACTAGCTGAGACACACCTAGCTCAGGCACACTTAGCTCAGACAGCTCAGACCTAGCTTATGACTGTTGAGAAACACAATGTGGAAATAAGATTGGTGTGTGTGAGTTTCTGTGTGTGTGTGAATGCGTGAGTGCTATTCATGGTGGAGATATGTAAAAATGGCGCAGACAGAGAGGGCTGTATTACTTTTAACTCTTAGAAAATTTTTCAGGTTTTTGTTTTTTATGTATTATTTCTTACATTATTAGCCCAGGAAATGGTTTGTGTTATTACATACCGCTGGGAAGAACTATTGGATATCAGAGCGACGGTAACATACAGCCTGGAAGAACTATTGGATTTCAGAGCAACGGTAACATACAGCCTGGAAGAACTATTGGATTTCAGAGCAACGGTAACATACAGCCTGGAAGAACTATTGGATATCAGAGCGACGGTAACATACAGCCTGGAAGAACTATTGGATTTCAGAGCAACGGTAACTCACCAGCACTACCAGTATTATGACCAGGAATATGACTTTCCCAAAGTGGATCATTTGTTTTCACCCCCCAGGGCAATTGAACTGATTCCAGAGGCCGACCCAAAACAACGCCGGCGGAGGAGAGGTACTCAGAGTGGTCTTCTAGTCTGATTTAGGAGGCGCGGACACCACCCTTTGCTTCCCAATATATTACTCGCAAATGTTCAGTCTCTGGATAATAAAGTTGACAAGCTCAGGGCGAGGGTTTCTTTCCAGAGAGACCTCAGAGTTTGTAACGTACTCTGTTTCACAGAAACATGGATCTCTCGGGATATACTGTCTGAGCCGGTCCAGCCAGTTGGGTTCTCAGTTCATCATGCAGACAGGAATAAATGTCTCTCCAGGAAGAAGAAGAGCAAGGGGGTTTCATGATTAAGGACTCATGGTGTAATTGTGATAACATACAGAAATTCAAGTCCTTTTGTTCACCCGACCTCACAATCAAAAGCAAACCGTATTCTCTGCCAAGATAATTTTCTTCGGTTAAAGGCACGGCGTGTATATCCCCCTCAAGCCGATACCACCATGGACATCAAAGAACTTCACTGGACTTTATTAACTGGAAACCCTGAGCCTGTATTTATTGTAGCTGAGGATTTGATGAAAAAGCTGCTGAAGTTTTATCAACACATCGCGCTGCTAAAACTATGATTGATGCAACTCCAACTTCCGGGATGCCTACAAGGCCTTCCCCACCCTCCTTTCCGCAAATCTGACCACGATTCCATTTTGCTCCTCCTCGTTCTGCCCCTGAACAGGCAGTTAACCCCCTGTTCTTAGGCCGTCATTGAAAATGGAAAACTGAAAGCGCGAACCACCACATATAACCATGACAAGATGACTGAGAATATGGCAGAAATCAAAAAGTGTAGTTATTCCCTCTGTAAGGCAATCAAGCAGACAAAATGTAAGTATAGAGAAAAAGTCGGAAGAGACAAGAGTCAGAAGTCAACTGATCAGACACGAGACGTATGTGGCAGGTTCTACAGACCACCAAGGGCTACAAAAGGAAAACCTGCCATGTCGTGGACACCGACGTCTTGCTTCCGACAAACTATACACCTTAAAACAGTAAAACACCGTCCCGCTACCAAGGACTGTGGGCTCTCCTTCTCCCTGGTCGACGAGTGTAAGACATTTAACCCTTGCAAAGCTGCTGGCACAGATGGTATCTATCCCTAGCCGCATCCTCAGAGCATGCACAGACCAGCTGGCTGGTGTGTTGTCGGACATATTCAATCTCTCCCTATCCCAGTCTGCTGTCTCCACATCAAGATGGCCACCATTGTTCCTGTTCCCAAGAAAGCTAAAGTAACTGAACTAAATGACTATCGCGCTGTAGCACTCACTTCTGTCATCATGAAGTGCTTTGAGAGACTAGTCATGGATCATATCAACTCCACCTTACTTGTCACCCTAGACCCACTTCAATTTGCTTACTGCCTCAATAGGTCCACAGACGATGCAATCACCATCACACTACACAGAGCCCTATCCCATCTGGAGGAATACCTATGTAAGAATGCTGTTCATTGACTATAGACTATAGTTAGACTATAGCTCAGTGTTCAACAGCATAGTAATATCTAAGCTCATCATTAAGCTCGAGGCCCTGGGTCTGAACCCCGCCCTGTGCAACTGGGTTCTGGACTTCCTGACGGGCCGTACCCAGGTGGTAAAGTTAGGAAACCTTCCCTTCGCTGAACCTCAACACTGGCGCATGTTTGGGTGCTCAGCCCCCCCCCCTATACTCCCTGCCCCCCCCCCCCTATACTCCCTGTCACCCACAACTGCGTGGCCATGCACACCTCCAACTGAATAATCAAGTTTGCAGATGACACAAGAGTAGTAGGCTTGATTACCAACAATGAGAGACAGTCTTGGGTTCACATACTTTTTATTGCCACTGTATATATATACTGTTTTTTATTCTACTGTATTTTTAGTCTATGCCGCCCTGACATTTCTCGTCCATATAGTATTTACTGTATATATTCTTAATTCCATTCCTAAACTTAGATTTCTGTGTATTTTGAAATTGTGTTGTGAAATTGTTAGATATGATTTTTTAGATATTACTGCACTGTCGGAGCTAGAAACATAAGAATTTCGCTACACCCGCAATAACATCTGCTAAACACATGTATGTGATCAATACAATTTGATTTGATTTGAGAGTTGACATGGCACCAGGCCTCTCAGATTGTGTGTGTGTGTGTGTGTGTGTGTGTGTGTGTGTGTGTGTGTGTGTGTGTGTGTGTGTGTGTGTGTGTGTGTGTACATGCGTACGTCTATTCCACTCTCAGATTGATTTGTTTGACTTTCTGTGTGTGTGTGAATGAGTGAGTGCTATGTGTGGTGGAGATGTGAGTTGACATGGGGTCTGCTCTCTGTCAGAGGAGATAGTTAATATTTAACAAAGAGTCTATTTAGAGAGAACACCCTCTCCCTCATGGACACACACACACACACACACACACACACACACACACACACACACACACACACACACACACACACACACACACACACACACACACACACACACACACACACACACACACACACACACTCCTCGTCCCAGGTGGCCTCCCTCGTACAGTTATGGAGGAAAGCTGTAGCAGTCAACCACATGTAACTAAGTCCCACTGACAGAATCAGTTTGCAGATGACTTTTCAAAACGCATAGCGTGTTCTGTGTGTGTGTGTGTGTGTGTGTGTGTGTGTGTGTGTGTGTGTGTGTGTCCATGCGTGCGTCTATTCCCCTCCTGAAGAGCTATAATTTAAAGAGTTTCTCGTCAGGACCTGCATCTCAGCTTGCACTCTGGAACTCTGGGATTGGAACAGAGTGGCAGCCGGACCAGCCTAGCAGAGCTGTACCACTGAGATAGGGTTAGGGTTAGAGCTGTACCACTGAGATAGGGTTAGAGCTGTACCACTGAGATAGGGTTAGAGCTGTACCACTGAGATAGGGTTAGGATGAGAGCTGTTCCACTGAGATAGGGTTATGGTTAGAGCTGTACCAATGAGATAGGGTTAGGGTTAGAGCTGTACCACTGAGGTAGTTTTAGGGTTCGAGCTGTACCACAAAGAGATTGAGTTAGGGTTAGAGCTGTACCACTGAAATAGGGTTAGGGTTAGAGCTGTACCACTGAGATAGGGTTAGAGCTGTACCACTGAGAAAGGGTTAGGATTAGAGCTGTTCCACTGAGATAGGGTTATGGTTAGAGCTGTACTACTGAAATGGGATTAGGGTTGGAGGTGTACCACTGAGATAAGGATTAGAGATGTCCCTTTGAGATAGGGGTAGGGGTAGAGCTGTCCCACTGAGATAGGGTTAGGGTTAGAGCTGTACCACTGAGATAGGTTTAGGGTTAGAGCTGTACCACTGAGATAGGGTTAGGGTTAGAGCTGTACCACTGAGATAGGTTTAGGGTTAGAGCGGTACCACTGAGATAAGGTTAGGATAAGAGCTGTACCAATGAGATAGGGTTAGGGTTAGAGCTGTACCACTGAGGTAGTTTTAGGGTTCGAGCTGTACCACAAAGAGATTGAGTTAGGGTTAGAGCTGTACCACTGAGATAGGGTTAGGGTTAGAGCTGTACCACTGAAATAGGGTTAGGGTTAGAGCTGTACCACTGAGATAGGTTTAGGGTTAGAGCTGTACCACTGAGATAGGGTTAGGGTTAGAGCTGTACCACTGAGATAGGGTTAGGGTTAGAGCTGTACCACTGAAATAGGGTTAGGGTTAGAGCTTTACCACTGAGATAGGTTTAGGGTTAGAGCTGTACCACTGAGATAGGGTTAGGGTTAGAGCTGTACCACTGAGATAGGTTTAGGGTTAGAGCTGTACCACTGAGATAGGTTTAGGGTTAGAGCTGTACCACTGAGATAGGGTTAGGGTTAGAGCTGTACCACTGAGATAGGGTTAGGGTTAGAGCTGTACCACTGAAATAGGGTTAGGGTTAGAGCTGTACCACTGAGATAGGTTTAGGGTTAGAGCTGTACCACTGAGATAGGGTTAGGGTTAGAGCTGTACCACTGAGATAGGTTTAGGGTTAGAGCTGTACCACTGAGATAGGTTTAGGGTTAGAGCTGTACCACTGAGATAGGTTTAGGGTTAGAGCTGTGCTACTACTGACTTTTTTATAACATTTTTTTATTTCACCTTTATTTAACCAGGTAGACTAGTTGAGAACAAGTTCTCATTTGCACCTGCGACCCGGCCAAGATAAAGCGAAGCAATTCGAAACATACAACAACACAGAGTGACACGTGGAATAAACAAAACATACGGACAATAATACAGTAGAACAAAAGAAAACAACAATTCTATATACAGTGAGTGCAAATGTGGTAATTTTAAGAGATAAATAGGCCATGGTGGCGAAGTAATTACAATATAGCAATTAAATACTGGAATGGTAGATCAGCAGAAGATTAATGTGCAGGTTTGATATACTGGGGTGCAAAGGAGCAAAATAAATAAATAAATAAATACCAGTATGGGGATGTGGTAGGTAGATTTTTATTTTTTAATTTTTTATTTCAACTTTATTTAACCAGGTAGGCTAGTTGAGAACAAGTTCTCATTTGCAACTGCGACCTGGCCAAGATAAAGCATAGCAGTGTGAACAGACAACACAGAGTTACACATTGAGTAAACAATAAACAAGTCAATAACACAGTAGAAAAAAAGGGTCTATATACATTGTGTGCAAAAGGCATGAGGAGGTAGGCAAATCATTACAATTTTGCAGATTAACACTGGAGTGATAAATGATCAGATGGTCATGTACAGGTAGAGATATTGATGTGCAAAAGAGCAGAAAGGTAAATAAATAAAAACAGTATGGGGATGAGGTAGGTACAATTGGGTGGGCTATTTACCGATAGACTATGTACAGCTGCAGCGATCGGTTAGCTGCTCAGATAGCAGATGTTTGAAGTTGGTGAGGGAGATAAAAGTCTCCAACTTCAGCGATTTCTGCAATTCGTTCCAGTCACAGGCAGCAGAAAACTGGAACGAAAGGTGGCCAAATGAGGTGTTGGCTTTAGGGATGATCACTGAGATACACCTGCTGGAGCGCGTGCTACGGGTGGGTGTTGCCATCGTGACCAGGGAACTGAGATAAGGCGGAGCTTTACCTAGCATGGACTTGTAGATGACCTGGAACCAGTGGGTCTGGCGACGAATATGGAGCGAGGGCCAGCCGACTAGAGCATACAAGTCGCAGTGGTGGGTGGTATAAGGTGCTTTAGTGACAAAACGGATGGCACTGTGATAAACTGCATCCAGTTTGCTGAGTAGAGTGTTGGAAGCTATTTTGAAGATGACGTCGCCGAATTCGAGGATCGGTAGGATCGTCAGTTTTACTAGGGTAAGTTTGGCGGTATGAGTGAAGGAGGCTTTGTTGCGGAATAGAAAGCCGATTCTGGATTTGATTTTCGATTGGAGATGTTTGATATGAGTCTGGAAGGAGAGTTTACAGTCAAGCCAGACACCTAGGTACGTATAGATGTCCACATATTCAAGGTCGGAACCATCCAGGGTGGTGATACTAGTCAGGCGTGCAGGTGCAGGAAGCGAATGATTGAAAAGCATACATTTGGTTTTACTAGCGTTTAAGAGCAGTTGGAGGCCACGGAAGGAGTGTTGTATGGCATTGAAGCTTGTTTGGAGGTTAGATAGCACAGTGTCCAAGGACGGGCCGGAAGTATATAGAATGGTGTCGTTTGCGTAGAGGTGGATCAGGGAATTGCCTGCAGCAAGAGCAACATCATTGATATATACAGAGAAAAGAGTCGGCCCGAGAATTGAACCCTGTGGCACCCCCATAGAGACTGCCAGAGGACCGGACAGCATGCCCTCTGATTTGACACACTGCACTCTGTCTGCAAAGTAGTTGGTGAACCAGGCAAGGTAGTCGTCAGAGAAACCAAGGCTACTGAGTCTGCCGATAAGAATATGGTGATTGACAGAGTCGAAAGCCTTGGCAAGGTCAATGAAGACGGCTGCACAGTACTGTCTTTTATCGATGGCCATTATGATATCGTTTAGTACCTTGAGCGTGGCTGAGGTGCACCCGTGACCGGCTCAGAAACCCGATTGCACAGCGGAGAAGGTACGGTGTGATTCGAGATGGTCAGTGACCTGTTTGTTGATTTGGCTTTCAAAGACCTTAGATAGGCAGGGCAGGATGGATATAGGTCTGTAACAGTTTGGGTCCAGGGTGTCTCCCCCTTTGAAGAGGGGGATGACTGCGGCAGCTTTCCAATCCTTGGGGATCTCAGACGATATGAAAGAGAGGTTGAACAGGCTGGTAATAGGGGTTGCGACAATAGCGGCGGATAGTTTCAGAAATAGAGGGTCCAGATTGTCAAGCCCAGCTTATTTGTATGGGTCAAGGTTTTGCAGCTCTTTTAGAACATCTGCTATCTGGATTTGGGTAAAGGAGAACCTGGAGAGGCTTGGGCGAGTAGCTGCGGGGGGGATCTGATGGCCGAGGTTGGAGTAGCCAGGCGGAAGGCATGGCCAGCCATTTGAGAAATGCTTGTTGAAGTTTTCGATAATCATGGATTTATCGGTGGTGACCGTGTTACCTAGCCTCAGTGCAGTGGGCAGCTGGGAGGAGGTGCTCTTGTTCTCCATGGACTTCACAGTGTTCCAGAACTTTTTGGAGTTGGAGCTACAGGATGCAAATTTCTGCCTGAAGAAACTGGCCTTAGCTTTCCTGACTGACTGAGTGTATTGGTTCCTGACTTCCCTGAACAGTTGCATATCACGGGGACTATTCGATGCTATTGCAGTCCGCCACAGGATGTTTTTGTGCTGGTCGAGGGCAGTCAGGTCTGGAGTGAACCAAGGGCTATATCTATTCTTAGTTCTGCATTTTTTGAACGGAGCATGCTTATCTAAAATGGTGAGGAAGTTACTTTTAAAGAATAACCAGGCATCCTCAACTGACGGGATGAGGTCAATGTCCTTCCAGGATACCCGTGCCAGGTCATTTAGAAAGGCCTGCTTACATAAGTGTTTTAGGGAGCGTTTGACAGTGATGAGGGGTGGTCGTTTGACTGCGGCTCCGTAGCGGAGGGCCAGTTGGAGGGCCAGTTGGTCAGGATGACGTCTATGAGGGTGCCCTTGTTTAGAGATTTAGGGTTGTATCTGGTGGGTTCCGTGATGATTTGTGTGAGATTGATGGCATCTAGCTTAGATAGGACTGCCGGGGTGTTAAGCATATCCCAGTTTAGGTCACCTAACAGAACAAACTCTGAAGCTAGATGGGGGGCGATCTATTCACAAATGGTGTCCAGGGCACAGCTGGGAGCTGAGGGAGGTCGGTAGCAGGCGGCAACAGTGAGAGACTTATTTCTGGAGAGAGTAATTTTTAAGATTATTAGTTCGAACTGTTTGGGTATGGACCTGGAAAGTATGACATTATTTTGCAGGCTCCCTCTGCAGTAGACTGCAACTCCTCCCCCTTTGGCAGTTCTATCTTGACGAAAAATGTTATAGTTGTGTATGGAAATCTCAGAATTTTTGGTGGCCTTCCTGAGCCATGATTCAGACACGGCAAGGACATCAGGGTTAGCAGAGTGTGCTAAAGCAGTGAGTAAAACAAACTTAGGGAGGAGGCTTCTGATGTTGACATGCATGAAACCAAGGCTTTTTTGATCACAGAAGTCAACAAATGAGGGTGCCTGGGGACATGCAGGCCTGGGTTTACCTCCACATCACCCGCGGAACAGAGGAGGAAGAGTATGAGGGTGCGGCTAAAGGCTATCAAAACTGGTCGCCTAGAGCGGTGGGGACAGAGAATAAAAGGGGCAGATTTCTGGGCATGGTAGAATATATTCAGGGCATAATGCGCAGACAGGGGTATGGTGGGGTGCGGGTGCAGCGGAGGTAAGCCCAGGCACTGGGTGATGATGAGAAAGGTTGCATCTCTGGACATGCTGGTTGTAATGAGTGAGGTCACCGCATGTGTGGGAGGTGGGACAAAGGGGGTGCCAGGGGTATTAAGAGTGGAACTAGGGGCTCCATTGTAAACTAAAACAATGATAACTTACCTGAACAACAGTGTACAAGGCATATTGACTTTTGAGAGAGACATATTGGGAAGCATACAGTAATCACAGGTGTTGAATTGGGAGAGCTAGCTAAAGCAGTAGGTGAGACAATAACAGCTAATCAGCTAGCACAACAACAGCAGGTAAAATGGCGTTGACTAGGCAGGGAGGGTTGGATTAACTACACACAGACACTGAGTTCGGCTGGGGCCAACAGATAAAACATAAACAAGCAGAATGGAGTACCGTGATTAATGGACAGTCCAGCATGCATCAGCTATGTAGCCAGGTGATCAGTGTCCAGGGGGCAGCGGTGGATGGGGCAGGGAAGCAGAAGGTAAAGAGGGTAAAGCCGCTAGCAGTGGCTAACCATGGCTAAATAGCTTGTAGCTAGTTAACTTCTGGAGGTTCTTGAATGTGTTCTAAAAATTAAAAATAACAGCAGATTCCGTATCACATTGGGTGAGGCAGGTTACCGGGAGGTATAATCGAATTAAAAATCGAAAAGAGATTGAAAGTAAATATGGGTCCAGTGAGTGGTTGGGCTGGCTGGGGACGCGGCGATTCAGACAGTTAGCAGGCCTGTGCTAACAAGCTAACAGTTAGTAGGCCGGGGCTAAACAAGCTAGCAGTTAGCAGACAGGGGCTGAGAAAGCTAGCAGTTAGCAGGCCGAATTAGCAAACAAGCAGATAGCAAGGGGTTGAGTCTGTTTATGCCTCTTCATGCGGTGACATCGATAGACCGGTCGTGGGTCCTGATATTGTAGCCCAGGAGTATGCTTCGGTGGTAGCATAGGAGCTCTGGCCGGGCTAGCTTCAAGCTCAGTGGATGGAAACGCTAGCCAGGAGTAATCATCCGTGGTTGCGGTTAGCTAGTTAGCTAGTTGTGAAGATCCAGATGAGAATGTTCCGTTTGCGGTGGGAATCCGGGGATAAAAATAAAAATACAAATAATAGGTCCGTTATGCTCTGGTTAGAGTCGCGTTGTTCGAACTGGCGAGAGCTTTCCGAGCTAAAGGTTAGCTGAAGCCCGCCTGCAATGGTTTGCTGACTGATAGCTGGTAGTTAGCTCGCTAGCTTCAGTTGAGGGGTTCCGGATCCAAAGTAAATATATATACTTTAGAAAAAAAGCAGATCCACGCTACATTGGGTGAGGCGGGTTGCAGGAGAGTATTTAGATGTTGAGGTTTCGCAATTTTTAAAAAAAGATATGCGAAGAAGAATATGTTTAAAGATAAAAATAAAGATAAAAATAAAAATAAAAACGATAAAAAACTATATATACAAGGGACACGACAGGACGTCCGACTGCTACGCCATCTTGGTTTACAATTGAGCCGACAAGAGTAGTGATGCTGGACGGGCGAGCAGGTGTGGGCAGTGATCGATTGAATAGCATGCATTTAGTTTTACTTGCGTTTAAGAGCAGTTGGAGGCCACGGAAGGAGAGTTGTATGGCATTGAAGCTCATCTGGAGGTTAGTTAACACAGTGTCCAAGGAGGGGCCAGAAGTATGCAGAATGGTGTCGTCTGCGTAGAGGTGGATCAGAGAATCACCAGCAGCAAGAGCAACATCATTGATGTATATAGAAAAGAGAGTCTTGCCCGATTGGCACACCCATAGAGACTGTCAGAGGTCCGGACAACAGGCCCTCCGATTTGACACACTGAACTCTATCAGAGAAGTAGTTGGTAAACTAGGCGAGGCAATCATTTGAGAAATTTGAATTTGAATTTGCAACCTTCCGGTTACTAGTCCAACGCTCTAACCACTCGGCTACCTTGCCGCCCCCAAACACTGAAATCTCCATTGCTAACTATAATGTCTTCTGCCAAGATAGAACTGCCAAAGGGGGCGGTGTTGCAATGTACTGCAAAGATAGCCGGCAGAGTTCTGTATTACTATCGACAGAGTCGAAAGCCTTGGCCAGGTCTGTGAATATGGCTGCACAGTAATGTCTCTTATCGATGGCGGTTATGATGTTGTTTAGAACCTGGAGCGTGGCTGAGGTGCACCCATGACCAGCTTTGAAACAAGATTGCATAGCGGAGAAGGTATGGTGGGATTCGAAATGGTCAGTAATCTGTTTGTTAACTTGGCTTTCGAAGACCTTAGAAAGACAGAGTAGGATAGATATAGGTCTGTAGCAGTTTGGGTCTAGAGTGTCACCCCCTTTGAAGAGGGGGATGCCCGCTGCAGCTTTCCAATCTTTGGGAATCTCTCTCGAAAGAGAGGTTGAACAGGCAAGTAATAGGGGTAGCAACAATTTCGGCAGATCATTTTAGAAAGAGAGGTTCCAGATTGTCTAGCCAGGCTGATTTACAGGGGTCCAGATTTTGCAGCTCTTTCAGAACATCAGCTATCTGGATTTGGGTAAAGGAGAAATGGTGGGGCTATGGCGGGTTGCTGTGGAGGGTGCCGGGCAGTTGACCGGGGTAGGGGTAGCCATGTGGAAGGCATGGCCAGCCGTAGAGAAATGCTTATTCAAATTCTCATATTGTGGATTTATCGGTGGTGACAGTGTTTCCTAGCCTTAGAGCAGTGGGAAGCTGGGAGGAGGTGCTCTTATTCGCCATGGACTTTACAGTGTCCCAGAACTTTTTTGAGTTAGTACTACAGGATGCAAATTTCTGTTAGAAAAAGCTTGCCTTAGCTTTTCTAAATGCCTGTGTATTTGTTCCTAACTTCCCTGAAAAGTTGCATATCACGGGGGTTATTCGACGCTAATGCAGAACACCACAGGATGTTTTTGTGCTGGTCAAGGGCAGACATGTCTGGAGTGAACCAAGGACTATATCTATTCCTAGTTCTAATTTTTTTGAGAGGAGCATGCTTATTTAAGATGGTGAGGAAGGCACTTTTAAAGAATAGCAAGGCATCATCTACTGACAGGATGAGGTCAATGTCATTCCAGGATACCCCGGCCAGGTCAATTAGAAAGGCCTGCTCGCAGAAGTGTTTTAGGGAGAGTTTGACTGTGATGAGGGGTGGTCGTTTAGTCGCAGACCCATTACGGATGCAGGCAATGAGGCAGTGATCACTGAGATCTTGATTGAAAACAGCAGAGGTGTATTTGGAGGACGAGTTAGTTAGGATGACATCTATGAGGGTGCCCGTGTTTACTGATTTGGGGTTGTACCTGGTGGGTTCATTGATAATTTGTGTGAGATTGAAGGCATATAGCTTAGATTGTAGGATGGCCGGGGTGTTAAGCATGTCCCAGTTTAGGTCACCTAGTAGCACGAGCTCAGAAGATAGATGGGGGGCAATCAATTCACATATGGTATTGAGGGCACAGCTGGGGGTAGAGGGAGGTCTATAGCAAGCGGCAAGAGTAAGAGACTTGTTTCTGGAAAGGTGAATTTTTAGAAGTAGAAGCTCAAATTGTTTTAGTACAGACTTAGATAGTAATACAGAACTCTGCAGGCTATCTTTCCAGTACATTGCAACACCGCCCCCTTTGGCAGTTCTATCTTGGCAGAAAACATTATAGTTAGCAATAGAGATTTCATGGTTTTTGGAGGTTTTCCTAAGCCAGGATTCAGACACGGCAAAGACATCTGGGTTGGCAGAGTGTGCTAAAGCAGTGAGTAAAACAAACTTAGGGAGGAGGCTTCTATTGTTAACCTGCATGAAACCAAAGCTTTTACGGTGACAGAAGTCAACAAATGAGAGCACCTGGTGGGTGGGAGTGGAGCTAGGCACTGCAGGACCTGGATTAACCTCCACATCACCAGAGGAACAGAGGAGAAGTAGGATAAGGGTATGGCTAAATGCTATACGAACTGGCCGCCTAGCACGTTCGGAACAGAAAGTAAAAGGAGCAGGTTTCTGGGCACGATAGCATATATTCAAGGCATAGTGTACAGACAAAGGTAAGGTAGGATGTGAGTGCATTGGAGGTAAACCTAGGCATTGAGTAATGATGAGAGAGATATAGTCTCTAGAGATGTTTAAACCAGGTGATGTCATCGCATATGTAGGAGGTGGAACAACATGGTTGTTTAAGGCATATTGAGCAGGGCTAGAGGCTCTACAGTGAAATAAGACAGTAATCACTAACCAGGACAGTAATGGACAAGGCATATTGATTTTAGAGAGAGGCATGCGTAGCCATGTGAATATATGGGTCCAGTGAGTGGTTGGGCTGGCTGGGGACACGGCGATACAGACAGTTAGCAGGCCGATGCTAACAGCAGGTAGACAGGGGCAAGCTAGCAGTCAGCAGGCCGGGTTCGCAAGCAAGCAGTTAGCAGGGGCTAGCAGTTACAGACTAGGCAGGCAAGTTAGCAGTTAGCAGATAAGGTTAGGGTTACAGCTGTACCACTCAGATAAGGTTAGGGTTAGACCTGTACCCCTCAGTTAAGGTTAGGGTTAGATGTTTACCACTCAGATAAGGTTAGGGATATAGATAAGGTTAGGGTTAGACCTGTACCACTCAGATAAGGTTAGGGTTAGACCTGTACCACTCAGAAAAGGTTAGGGCTAGACCTGTACCACCCAGATAAGGTTAGGGTTAGATGTTTACCACTCAGATAAGGTTAGGGATGTAGATAAGGTTAGGGTTAGACCTGTACCACTCAGATAGGGATAGGGTTAGACCTGTACCACTCAGATAAGGTTAGGGTGAGACCTGTACCACTCAGATAAGGTTAGGGTTAGAGCTGTACAACTCAGAAAAGGTTAGGGATATAGCTGTACCACTCAGATAAGGTTAGGGATATAGCTGTACCACTCAGATAAGGTTAGGGTTAGACCTGTACTACTCAGATAAGGTTAGGGTTAGACCTGTACCACTCAGATAAGGTTAGGGTTAGACCTGTACCACTCAGATAAGGTTAGGTTTAGACCTGTACCCCTCAGAAAAGGTTAGGGTTAGACCTGTACCACTCAGAAAAGGTTAGGGCTAGACCTGTACCACCCAGATAAGGATAGGGTGAGACCTGTACCACTCAGATAAGGTTAGGGTTAGACCTGTACCACTCAGATAAGGATAGGGTTAGACCTGTACCACTCAGATAAGGTTAGGGTGAGACCTGTACCACTCAGATAAGGATAGGGTTAGACCTGTACCACTCAGATAAGGTTAGGGTGAGACCTGTACCACTCAGATAAGGTTAGGGTTAGACCTGTACCACTCAGATAAGGTTAGGGTTAGACCTGTACCACTCAGATAAGGTTAGGGATATAGCTGTACCACTCAGATAAGGTTAGGGATATAGCTGTACCACTCAGATAAGGTTAGGGTTAGAGCTGTACCACTCAGATAAGGTTAGGGTTAGACCTGTACCACTCAGATAAGGTTAGGGATATAGCTGTACCACTCAGATAAGGTCAGGGTTAGAGCTGTACAACTCAGATAAGGTTAGGGTTAGACCTGTACCACTCCGATAAGGTTAGGGATATAGCTATACCACTCCGATAAGGTTAGGGTTAGACCTGTACCACTCAGATAAGGTTAGGGTGAGACCTGTACCACTCAGATAAGGTTAGGGTGAGACCTGTACCACTCAGATAAGGTTAGGGATATAGTTGTACCACTCAGATAAGGTTAGGGTTAGACCTGTACCACTCAGATAAGGTTAGGGTTAGACCTGTACCACTCAGATAAGGTTAGGGATATAGCTGTACCACTCAGATAAGGTTAGGGATATAGCTGTACCACTCAGATAAGGTTAGGGTTAGAGCTGTACCACTCAGATAAGGTTAGGGTTAGACCTGTACCACTCAGATAAGGTTAGGGATATAGCTGTACCACTCAGATAAGGTCAGGGTTAGACCTGTACCACTCCGATAAGGTTAGGGATATAGCTGTACCACTCAGATAAGGTTAGGGTCAGACCTGTACCACTCAGATAAGGTTAGGGTGAGACCTGTACCACTCAGATAAGGTTAGGGTGAGACCTGTACCACTCAGATAAGGTTAGGGATATAGTTGTACCACTCAGATAAGGTTAGGGTTAGACCTGTACCACTCAGATAAGGTTAGGGTTAGACCTGTACCACTCAGATAAGGTTAGGGATATAGCTGTACCACTCAGATAAGGTTAGGGTTAGACCTGTACCACTCAGATAAGGTTAGGGTGAGACCTGTACCACTCAGATAAGGTTAGGGATATAGCTGTACCACTCAGATAAGGTTAGGGTTAGACCTGTACCACTCAGATAAGGTTAGGGTTAGACCTGTACCACTCAGATAAGGTTAGGGTGAGACCTGTACCACTCAGATAAGGTTAGGGTGAGACCTGTACCACTCAGATAAGGTTAGGGTTAGACCTGTACCACTCAGATAAGGTTAGGGTGAGACCTGTACCACTCAGATAAGGTTAGGGTGAGACCTGTACCACTCAGATAAGGTTAGGGATATAGTTGTACCACTCAGATAAGGTTAGGGTTAGACCTGTACCACTCAGATAAGGTTAGGGTTAGACCTGTACCACTCAGATAAGGTTAGGGATATAGCTGTACCACTCAGATAAGGTTAGGGTTAGACCTGTACCACTCAGATAAGGTTAGGGTGAGACCTGTACCACTCAGATAAGGTTAGGGATATAGCTGTACCACTCAGATAAGGTTAGGGTTAGACCTGTACCACTCAGATAAGGTTAGGGTTAGACCTGTACCACCCAGATAAGGTTAGGGTTAGACCTGTACCACTCAGATAAGGTTAGGGTGAGACCTGTACCACTCAGATAAGGTTAGGGTTAGACCTGTACCACTCAGGTAAGGTTAGGGATATAGCTGTACCACTCAGATAAGGTTAGGGTGAGACCTGTACCACTCAGATAATGTTAGGGTTAGACCTGTACCACTCAGGTAAGGTTAGGGATATAGCTGTACCACTCAGATAAGGTTAGGGTGAGACCTGTACCACTCAGATAAGGTTAGGGTGAGACCTGTACCACTCAGATAAGGTTAGGGTGAGACCTGTACCACTCAGATAAGGTTAGGGTTAGACCTGTACCACTCAGATAAGGTTAGGGTTACAGCTGTACCACTCAGATAAGGTTAGGGTTAGACCTGTACCACTCAGATAAGGTTAGGGATATAGCTGTACCACTCAGATAATGTTAGGGTGAGACCTGTACCAAACAGATAAGGTTAGGGTTAGACCTGTACCACTCAGATAAGGATAGGGTTAGACCTGTACCACTCAGATAAGGTTAGGGTGAGACCTGTACCACTCAGATAAGGTTAGGGATATAGTTGTACCACTCAGATAAGGTTAGGGTTAGAGCTGTACCACTCAGATAAGGTTAGGGTTAGACCTGTACCACTCAGATAAGGTTAGGGTTAGAGCTGTACCACTCAGATAAGGTTAGGGTCAGACCTGTACCACTCAGTTAAGGTTAGGGATATATCTGTACCACTCCGATAAGGTTAGGGATATAGCTGTACCACTCAGATAAGGTTAGGGTTAGACCTGTACCACTCAGATAAGGTTAGGGTTAGACCTGTACCACTCAGATAAGGTTAGGGTGAGACCTGTACCACTCAGATAAGGTTAGGGTGAGACCTGTACCACTCAGATAAGGTTAGGGATATAGTTGTACCACTCAGATAAGGTTAGGGTTAGACCTGTACCACTCAGATAAGGTTAGGGTTAGACCTGTACCACTCAGATAAGGTTAGGGATATAGCTGTACCACTCAGATAAGGTTAGGGTTAGACCTGTACCACTCAGATAAGGTTAGGGTGAGACCTGTACCACTCAGATAAGGTTAGGGATATAGCTGTACCACTCAGATAAGGTTAGGGTTAGACCTGTACCACTCAGATAAGGTTAGGGTTAGACCTGTACCACCCAGATAAGGTTAGGGTTAGACCTGTACCACTCAGATAAGGTTAGGGTGAGACCTGTACCACTCAGATAAGGTTAGGGTTAGACCTGTACCACTCAGGTAAGGTTAGGGATATAGCTGTACCACTCAGATAAGGTTAGGGTGAGACCTGTACCACTCAGATAATGTTAGGGTTAGACCTGTACCACTCAGGTAAGGTTAGGGATATAGCTGTACCACTCAGATAAGGTTAGGGTGAGACCTGTACCACTCAGATAAGGTTAGGGTGAGACCTGTACCACTCAGATAAGGTTAGGGTGAGACCTGTACCACTCAGATAAGGTTAGGGTTAGACCTGTACCACTCAGATAAGGTTAGGGATATAGCTGTACCACTCAGATAATGTTAGGGTGAGACCTGTACCAAACAGATAAGGTTAGGGTTAGACCTGTACCACTCAGATAAGGATAGGGTTAGACCTGTACCACTCAGATAAGGTTAGGGTGAGACCTGTACCACTCAGATAAGGTTAGGGATATAGTTGTACCACTCAGATAAGGTTAGGGTTAGAGCTGTACCACTCAGATAAGGTTAGGGTTAGACCTGTACCACTCAGATAAGGTTAGGGTTAGAGCTGTACCACTCAGATAATGTTAGGGTGAGACCTGTACCAAACAGATAAGGTTAGGGTTAGACCTGTACCACTCAGATAAGGATAGGGTTAGACCTGTACCACTCAGATAAGGTTAGGGTGAGACCTGTACCACTCAGATAAGGTTAGGGATATAGTTGTACCACTCAGATAAGGTTAGGGTTAGAGCTGTACCACTCAGATAAGGTTAGGGTTAGACCTGTACCACTCAGATAAGGTTAGGGTTAGAGCTGTACCACTCAGATAAGGTTAGGGTTAGACCTGTACCACTCAGATAATGTTAGGGTCAGACCTGTACCACTCAGTTAAGGTTAGGGATATAGCTGTACCACTCAGATAAGGTTAGGGTTAGAGCTGTACCACTCAGATAAGGTTAGGGTTAGACCTGTACCACTCAGATAAGGTTAGGGTTAGAGCTGTACCACTCCGATAAGGTTAGGGATATAGCTGTACTATTGAGATAAGGTTAGGGATATAGCTGTACCACTCAGATAAGGTTAGGGATAGAGCTGTACCACTCAGATAAGGTTAGGGATATAGCTGTACCACTCAGTTAAGGTTAGGGATATATCTGTACCACTCCGATAAGGTTAGGGATATATCTGTACCACTCCGATAAGGTTAGGGATATAGTTGTACCACTCAGATAAGGTTAGGGATATATCTGTACCACTCCGATAAGGTTAGGGATATATCTGTACCACTCCGATAAGGTTAGGGATATAGTTGTACCACTCAGATAAGGTTAGGGATATATCTGTACCACTCCGATAAGGTTAGGGATATATCTGTACCACTCCGATAAGGTTAGGGATATAGTTGTACCACTCAGATAAGGTTAGGGATATATCTGTACCACTCCGATAAGGTTAGGGATATATCTGTACCACTCCGATAAGGTTAGGGATATAGTTGTACCACTCAGATAAGGTTAGGGATATATCTGTACCACTCCGATAAGGTTAGGGATATAGCTGTACCACTCCGATAAGGTTAGGGATATATCTGTACCACTCCGATAAGGTTAGGGATATATCTGTACCACTCCGATAAGGTTAGGGATATATCTGTACCACTCCGATAAGGTTAGGGATATATCTGTACCACTCCGATAAGGTTAGGGATATATCTGTACCACTCCGATAAGGTTAGGGATATAGTTGTACCACTCAGATAAGGTTAGGGATATATCTGTACCACTCCGATAAGGTTAGGGATATATCTGTACCACTCCGATAAGGTTAGGGATATAGTTGTACCACTCAGATAAGGTTAGGGATATATCTGTACCACTCCGATAAGGTTAGGGATATATCTGTACCACTCCGATAAGGTTAGGGATATAGTTGTACCACTCAGATAAGGTTAGGGATATATCTGTACCACTCCGATAAGGTTAGGGATATATCTGTACCACTCCGATAAGGTTAGGGATATAGTTGTACCACTCAGATAAGGTTAGGGATATATCTGTACCACTCCGATAAGGTTAGGGATATATCTGTACCACTCCGATAAGGTTAGGGATATATCTGTACCACTCCGATAAGGTTAGGGATATATCTGTACCACTCCGATAAGGTTAGGGATATATCTGTACCACTCCGATAAGGTTAGGGTTAGACCTGTACCACTCCGATAAGGTTAGGGATATAGCTGTACCACTCCGATAAGGTTAGGGATATAGCTGTACCACTCCGATAAGGTTAGGGATATATCTGTACCACTCCGATAAGGTTAGGGATATAGTTGTACCACTCAGATAAGGTTAGGGATATATCTGTACCACTCCGATAAGGTTAGGGATATATCTGTACCACTCCGATAAGGTTAGGGATATAGTTGTACCACTCAGATAAGGTTAGGGATATATCTGTACCACTCCGATAAGGTTAGGGATATATCTGTACCACTCCGATAAGGTTAGGGATATATCTGTACCACTCCGATAAGGTTAGGGATATATCTGTACCACTCCGATAAGGTTAGGGATATATCTGTACCACTCCGATAAGGTTAGGGTTAGACCTGTACCACTCCGATAAGGTTAGGGATATAGCTGTACCACTCCGATAAGGTTAGGGATATAGCTGTACCACTCCGATAAGGTTAGGGATATATCTGTACCACTCCGATAAGGTTAGGGATATAGCTGTACTATTGAGATAATGTTACTGAGATACGGTTAGGTTTAGTGATAATAACTGGCCTTGTTATTTGTTGTTATTAACAGTGATATCCAAGCTTGCACAGTATGGTTGGGGTCAACAGGATAACACAGTATGGTTGGGGTCAACAGGATAACACAGTATGGTTGGAGTCTACAGGATAACACAGTGTATTGTTCGGGGTCAACAGGATAACACAGTATGGTTGGAGTCAACAGGATAACACAGTATGGTTGGAGTCAACAGGATAACACAGTAAGGTTGGAGTCGGTTTGCCAGGATATTGTGAACAAGGTATAACACACTAGATGCGTTTGTGAATGACAGTATTTTGTATTGTGCAGTACTATGTGACTGTAGTTCTGTGAGATGTATTTGTGTGAGCAGAGAGTTTGAGGTGTGTGTGTGGTTGCCTGAAGTTCCGGTTCTGCTAATTGAGAAGAAGTCCCCTGGTTAGTGTGGCCCTGCCACCCCCTGGGGGCCATGACCCCTCAACCCTGCCTCAGGCACTGGCTGCCACCAGCCTGAACCCCCATAACCCCCCACACGCAAACACACTCACACACGTTGTGACGCTCCGAACCTCCCATCCAATCAACAATGAGCTGCAGACCTCTTTTGTCTTTTCATTAAAAATAATGAGAGCACTCACTCACTCTCTCTCTCCTTCTCTTTCTCTTTCTCTCCCTCTCTCTCTCTTGCTCTACCTCTCTCTCTCTCTCTCTTGCTCTCTCCCTTCCTCTACCTCTCCCTCTCTTTCTCTCTCTCTCTCTCTGTCTCACTCTCTCTCTCTCTCTCTCTCTCTCTCTCTCTCTCTCTCTCTCTCTCTCTCTCTCTTTCCATTTCAAAATAACACTCACAAATTTTCCAAAAGAATAAAGACATTTCAAATGTAATTTTATGTCTATACACACTGTTGCAACGGTGTGCAAATAGTTAAAGTACAAAATGGAAAGTAAATAAACATAAATCTGGGTTGTATTTATAATGGTCTTTGTTTTTTCACTGTTTCAAATCAAATCATATCACATTTGGTTTGTCACGTGCCGAATACAACAGTTGTAGACCTTAAAGTGAAATGCTTACTTACAAGCCCTTAACCGGCTTTAAGATGTTTAGGAAAAAAAGTGTTAGGTAAAAAATAGAAAACAAAAGTAACAAATAGAAAATAAACCCAACAAAAAATGAAATATCAGCAGTTAAATAACAATAGCGAAACTATATACAACAGACAATATATATATATATATATATACTGTATATATATATATATATACTGTATATATATATATATATATATATATATATATATATATATATATATATATATATATATATATATATATAAAAAACAGTCAATGTGCTGGTTAGTTAGGGTAATAAGTACGTAGATAATATGTCAGTCAGGAAAGCAAAGGCTAGCTTTTTCAAACAGAAATATCCTAACTCCAAAAAGTTCTGGGATTGTAAAGTCCATGGAGAATAAGAGCACCTCCTCCCAGCTGCCCACTGCACTGAGGCTAGGAAACATGATAATTGAGAATTTCAATAAGCATTACTCTATGGCTGGCCATGCTTTCCTCCTGGTTACCCCAACCCTGGCCAACAGCTCCACACCCCTGCAGCTATTTGCCCAAGACTCCCCAGCTTCTCCTTCACCCAAATCCAGATAACAGATGATATGATAGTGCTGCAAAACCTGGACCCGTACAAATCAGCTGAGCTAGACAATCTGGACCCTCTCTTTCTAAGAAAATATCTGCCGCCGTTGTTGCAACCCCTATTACCAGTCTGTTCAACCTCTCTTTTGTATTGTCCGAGATCCCGAAAGATTGGAAAGCTGCCGCGGTCATCCCCCTCATCAAAGGGGAAGACACTCTAGACCCAAACTGTTATAGACCTATATCCATCCTACCCTGCCTTTCTAAAGACTTCGAAAGCCAAGTTAATAAACAGATCACCGACCATTTTGAATCCCACCGTACCTTCTCCACTGTGCAATCCTGTTTCCGAGCTGGACACGGGTGCACCTCAGTAACGCTCAAGGTACTAAACGATATCATAACCATTATCGAAAAAAGAAAGTACTGTGCAGCCATCTTCATCGACCTGGCCAAGCCTTTCGACTGTCAATCACCATATTCTTATCGGCAGACTCAACAGCCTTGGTTTCTCAAATGACTGCCTCGTCTGGTTTACCAACCACTTCTCTGATGGAGTTCAGTGTGTCAAACACAGGGGGTACCACAGGGTACATTTCTTGTGTCGACTCTTTTCTCTGTTTACAGTGGGGCAAAAAAAGTAAAAAAAACTATAATGTGATTTTCTGGATTTTATTTTCTCATTTTGTCTGTCATAGTTAAAGTGTACCTATGATGAAAATTACAGGCCTCTCTCATATTTTTAAGTGGGAGAACTTGCACAATTGGTGGCTGACTAAATACTTTTTTGCCCCACTGTATATCAATGATGTCGCTCTGGCTGCGGGGTGATTCCCTGATCCATCTCTACACAGATGACACCATTCTGTATACTTTTACCCTTCTTTGAACACTGTGTTTTACAAACCTCCACACGAGCTTCAATGACATACATCACTCCTTCCGTGGCCTCCAATTGCTCTTAAATACACTTAAAACTAAATGCATGCTCTACATCCGATCTCTGTCCACACCCGCCTGCCCGTCTAGCATCACTACTCTGGACGGTTCTGGACACTGTGTTAATTAACTAACCTCCAAAAGAGCTTCAATGTCATTCAACACTCTTTCCGTGGCCTCCAACTGCTCTTAAACGCTAGTAAAACCAAATACATGCTTTTCAACCATTCGCTGCCCGCACATGCCTGCCCGACTAGCATCACTACTCTGGACTGTTCTGACTTAGAATATGTGGACCACTACAAATACCTAGGTGTCTGGCTAGACAGTCAACTCTCCTTCCAGCCTCATATTAAACATCTCCAATCCAAAATTAAATCTAGAATCAGCTTCCTATTTTGCAACAAAGCCTCCTTCATTCACGCCGCCAAACATACCCTCGTAAAACTGGCTATCCTACCAATCCTCGACTTCGGCAATGTCATTTACAAAATAGTTTCCGATAATCTCTCATCAAACTGGATGCAGTCTATCACAGTGCCATCTGTTTTGTCACCTGGTTAAATAAAAGTTAAATAAAAAAATAAACAGAGAGTATGTCTATACAGAGTGTTGGGCTAGTAATCGAAAGGTTGCAAGAACTAATCCCCGAAGTGACAAGATTAAAAAATCTGTTGTTCTATCTCAAGGCCTAGAAGGCCAGCATCCCGGAACCGCCTCTTCGCTGTTGACGTTGAGACTGGTGTTTTGCAGGTACTATTTAATGAAGCTGGCAGTTGAGGACTTGTGATGCGTCTGTTTCTCAAACTAGACACTCTAATGTACTTGTCCTATTGCTCAGTTGTGCACTGGGGCCTCCCACTCCTCTTTCTATTCTGGTTAGAGACAGTTTGCACTGTTTGCACATTCTACAAGATCGTCAGTTTCTTGGCAATTTCTCGCATGGAATAGCTTTCATTTCTTAGAACAAGAATAGACTGACGAGTTTCAGAATAAAGTACTTTGTTTCTGGCCATTTTCAGCCTGTATTCTAACCCACAAATGCTGATGCTTTAGAGTCTCAACTCGTCTAAAGAAGGCCAGTTTTTTTGCTACTTTAATCAGAACAACAGCTTTCAGCTGTGCTAACACAATTACAAATAGGTTTTCTAATGATCAATTAGCCTTTTGAAATTATAAACTTGGATTAGCTAATACAACGTGCCATTGGAACACAGGAGAGATGATTGCTGATAATGGGCCTCTTTGCCTATGTAGATATTCCATCAAAAATCATCCGTTTCCAGCTACAATAGTCATTTACAACATTAACAATGTCTACGCTGTATTTCTGATAATTTGATGTTATTTTAATGGACAAAGAATTAGCTTTTCTTTCAAAAACAAGGACATTTCAGGTGACCCCAAACTTTTTAAAAGTAGTGTATATATTCTTATTCCATTCATTTACTTTGTTTTGTGTGTATTAGGTAGTTGTTGTGGAATTGTTAGATTACATGTTTGATATTGCTGCACTGTTGGAACTAGAAGCACAAGCATTTCGCTACACTTGCAATAACATCTGCTAATCATGTGTATCTGACCAATAGCATTTTATTTAATTTTATTTGATATGGGGGAGGGAATTCTGTCTCCTCCAGGAAGGTGTTTGTCCCCCTGTGTGCTGAAGGTGTCAGGTTCTTGTCCAGTTCTGACATTTAGGTCGCCACAGACTAGTACATGTCCCTGGGCCTTGAAATGATTGAGATCTCCCTCCATGAGGGAGAAGCTGTCTTCATTCAACTATAGGGATTCTACTGGGGGGATATAGGTAGCACACAGTAGGAAATGTTTCTCTGTTGAGATAATTTCCTTTAGAATTCTAGCCAAATGGGTCTTCTGAGTAGTTCAGCGGTCTTAGGCATTGCACCTGAGCAGTTAAGGCGTCACTACAGACACCCTGGCTCTGTAGACCAGAATTCTCCTGATTCCTGCATACAAACAAAAACTAAAGCAGGAAGCACCAGTGACTCGGTCAATAAGGACGTGGTCAGGACTGTTATGCTAGCACAGACTGGAATATGTTCTGGGATTCTTCCGATGGCATTGAGGAGTACACCACATCAGACACTGGCTTCGTCAAAAAGTGCATCGATGACGTCGTCCCCGCAGTGACCGAACGTGCATATTCCAACCAGAAGACATGGATTACAGGCAAAATCTGCAATGAGCTATGGTAGAGCTACCGCTTTCGAGGAGCGGGACTCAAACCCGGAAGCTTATAAGAAATCCCACTATGCCCTCTGACGAACCATCAAACAGGCAAAGCGTCAAGACAGGACTAAGATTGAATGATACTACACCGGCTCTGACACTCGTCGGATGTGGCAGGGCTTGCAAACTATTACAGACTACAAAAGGAAGCAGAGCCGCGAGTTGCCCAGTGACACAGGCCTACCAGACCAGCTAAATTACTTCTATATTCGCTTTGAGGCAAGTAACACTGAAACATTTATGAGAGCATCAGCTGTTCCGGACGACTGTGTGATCACTCTCTCCTTAGCCGATATTAGTAAGACCTTTAACCTGTTTTGGAGACTGGTTTGTGTTTGGAACTTTAGATGACTGACCTGCCCAAAGTAAACTGCCTGTTACTCAGGCCCGGAAGCTAGGATATGCATATACTTGGTATACCCTACATTACTCATCTCATATGTATATGTACAGTATATACTGTACTCTATATCATCTACTGCATCTTTATGTAATACATGTATCACTAGCCACTTTAAACTAGGCCACTTTGTTTACATACCCTACATTACCCATCTCATATGTATATACTGTATATACATATCATCTATACCATCTACTGCATCTAGCCTATGCCGTTCTGTACCATTACTCATTCATATTTCTTTATGTACATATTCTTCATTCCTTTACACTTATGTGTATAAGGTAGTAGTTTTGGAATTGTTAAATTAGATTAATCGTTGGTTATTACTGCATTGTCGAAACTAGAAGCACAAGCATTTCACTACACTCGCATTAACATCTGCTAACCATGAGTATGTGACAAATACATTGGATTTGATTTGAATGGCTATAATATAGGCTACAGCATTGGAATCGTACTGTTGGGAATTTTGATTCACCCACAGACCTGTCGGTGGTAGTGTCTCAGATTGGTCAACAGCTTATTTTCTCATGCGAAAAGATGCAAAATTCAAACCTGTGGTTAAACATTTTAAATGCAAATGTGACTACCATGGCTGCTCAGAGGTGCAAATTCCATGCAGGTGTGCTGCCTATAAATTGGCTTCTCCTAGTCCGAGGGTACCCACAGCGGAGGCAACTCTGAGTCACAGCATGAATGTCCCTCAAGTAGATTTGCAGTTCAAATAGAGCTACACAATTACACACACAGGAGTCAGAAGGTTTAGAGGAACCATTTTCAAGGTAGTTTTCAGCCATGGATCCTATAAAAAGGAGGAAAAGGGGCAGTAAATATTTTTTTATCAACAACATTTAAAAGAAATGTACAATAATTTAAACCAATCAATGAAAAATATTCAATCAATAAACATTTAGATATTAAACCAATATTCATAAATAATATTGTATAAGGATTCAAGGAAATGTCCATATAAACAAACTTATTGTCTGTTAAATAGCCTCCAAGCTAATTAAAATGGTGCCGTCTGGTTTGCTTAATATAAGGAATTTGAAATTATTTATAGATTAACTTTAAATACTTATTTACAACCAAATATTTTACTGGGTGACTTTCACTTTTACTTAAGTAATTTTCTATTGAAGTATATTTTACTCATGTAAGACAATTGGGTACTTTTTCCACCACTGATTATCTGTTAAAATTCATCCAAGTTAAACTAACTGTCTGTTAAATAGCCTCCACGTTAAACAAATTGTCTGTTAAATAGCATACAATTTAAGCTAATTGTCTGTTAATTAGCCTACAAGTTAAACTAATTGTGCATTAAATAGCCTACAAGTTAATCTAATTGTCTGTTATATAGCCTGCAATTTCCTGTTATGAACTTGGATACCTAATTTTGTTGATCATTGTTTTTGTTAACACCTGCTACCAACTAGCCAGCTAGCTAGGTAGCTAGGTTGCAAAGAAGCCCCCTTGTCTTGGAATAGCTAACAAACTTTTCCAGTGCTGTAGAAGCTATGTTTATTACGATCTTTTTCTGTTAAATAGCATCCAAACTAATTGTAAGTTAAATATCCTCCAAGGTAAACTACTTGCTGGTAAATAGCATCCAATTAAGTTAAATAGACTACAACTACAACTTATACTAATGGGTGTGATAAATAGACTACAACTACAACTTACACTAATTGTCGGTTGAATAGAATACAACTACAGCTTATACTAATTGTCTGTTGAATAGACTACAACTTACAGTAATGGTCTGTTGAATAGACTACAACTTACACTAATTGTCTGTTAAATAGACTACAACTACAACTTACACTAATGGTCTGTTGAATAGACTACAACTACAGCTTATACTAATGGTCCGTTAAATATACGACAATTATACTAATGGTCAGTTGAATAGAATACAACTTCCAGTAATTGTCTGTTGAAAAGACAACAACTACAATTTACACTAATGGTCTGTTGAATAGTCTACAACTTACACTAATTGTCTGTTGAATAGACTACAACTTATACTAATTGTCTGTTGAATAGACTACAACTACAGCTTAGAGTAATGGTCTGTTGAATAGACTACAATTTACACTAATTGTCTGTTAAATAGACTACAACTACAATTTACACTAATGGTCTGTTGAATAGACTACAACTTACACTAATTGTCTGTTAAATAGACTACAACTACAATTTACACTAATGGTCTGTTGAATAGACTACAACTTATACTAATTGTCTGTTGAATAGACTACAACTACAGCTTAGAGTAATGGTCTGTTGAATAGACTACAATTTACACTAATTGTCTGTTAAATAGACTACAACTACAATTTACACTAATGATCTGTTGAATAGACTACAACTTATACTAATGGTCTGTTGAATAGAATACAACTTCTACTAATTGTCTGTTGAATAGACTACAACTACAACTTACACTAATTGTCTGTTGAATAGACTTCAACTTATACTAATGGTCTGTTGAATAGAATACAACTTCTACTAATTGTCTGTTGAATAGACTACAACTACAACTTACACTAATGGTCTGTTGAATAGAATACAACTTCTACTAATTGTCTGTTGAATAGACTACAACTTACACTAATTGTCTGTTGAATAGACTACAACTTACACTAATGTTCTGTTGAATAGTCTACAACTACAGCTTAGAGTAATGGTCTGTTGAATAGAATACAACTACAACTTGTAGTAATGGTCTGTTGAATAGACTACAACTACAGCTTAGAGTAATGGTCTGTTGAATATACTACAACTACAGCTTAGAGTAATGGTCCGTTGAATAGAATACAACTACAGCTTACACTAATGGTCAGTTGAATAGACTACAACTTACACTAATTGTCTGTTGAATAGACTACAACTTACACTAATGTTCTGTTGAATAGTCTACAACTACAGCTTAGAGTAATGGTCTGTTGAATAGAATACAACTTCTACTAATGTTCTGTTGAATAGTCTACAACTACAGCTTATACTAATTGTCTGTTGAATAGACTTCAACTTATACTAATTGCCTGTTGAATAGTCTACAACTACAGCTTAGAGTAATGGTCTGTTGAATAGACTACAACTACAACTTGTAGTAATGGTCTGTTGAATAGACTACAACTACAGCTTATACTAATTGTCTGTTGAATAGACTTCAACTTATACTAATGTTCTGTTGAATAGTCTACAACTACAACTTATATAAATGGTCTGTTGAATAGAATACAACTTCTACTAATGTTCTGTTGAATAGAATACAACTACAGCTTATACTAATGGTCTGTTGAATAGACTACAACTACAACTTGTAGTAATGGTCTGTTGAATAGACTACAACTACAGCTTAGAGTAATGGTCTGTTGAATATACTACAACTACAGCTTAGAGTAATGGTCCGTTGAATAGAATACAACTACAGCTTACACTAATGGTCAGTTGAATAGAATACAACTTATACTAATGGTCTGTTGAATAGAATACAACTACAGCTTAAACTTATACTAATTGTCTGTTGAAAAGGCAATTTACACTAATTGTCTGTTGAAAAGACTACAGCTACAATTTACACTAATTGTCTGTTAAATAGACTACAGCTACAATTTACACTAATTGTCTGTTGAATAGACTACAATTTACACTATTTGCCTGTTAAATTGACTACAGCTACAATTTACACTAATTGTCTGTTGAATAGACTACAATTTACACTAATTGTCTGTTGAATAGACTACAACTTACACTAATTGCCTGTTAAATTGACAACAGCTACAATTTACACTGTTTGCCTGTTAAATAGACTACTTCTTACACTAATTGTCTGTTAAACAGACTACAACTTATACTAATGGTCTGTTGAATAGAATACAACTACAGCTTAAACTTATACTAATTGTCTGTTGAAAAGGCAATTTACACTAATTGTCTGTTGAAAAGACTACAGCTACAATTTACACTAATTGTCTGTTAAATAGACTACAGCTACAATTTACACTAATTGTCTGTTGAATAGACTACAATTTACACTATTTGCCTGTTAAATTGACTACAGCTACAATTTACACTAATTGTCTGTTGAATAGACTACAACTTACACTAATTGTCTGTTGAATAGACTACAACTTACACTAATTGTCTGTTGAATAGACTACAACTTACACTAATTGCCTGTTAAATTGACTACAGCTACAATTTACACTGTTTGCCTGTTAAATAGACTACTTCTTACACTAATTGTCTGTTAAACAGACTACAATTTATACTAATTGTCTGTTGAATAGAATACAACTACAGCTTAAACTTATACTAATTGTCTGTTGAAAAGGCAATTTACACTAATTGTCTGTTGAAAAGACTACAGCTACAATTTACACTAATTGTCTGTTAAATAGACTACAGTTACAATTTACACTAATTGTCTGTTAAATAGGCTACAGCTACAATTTACACTAATTGTCTGTTGAATAGACTACAATTTACACTATTTGCCTGTTAAATAGACTACTTCTTACACTAATTGTCTGTTAAATAGTCTGTTGAATAGACTCCAACTACAGCTTATATTAATGGTCCGTTGAATAGAATACAACTTATACTAATGGACTGTTGAATAGACTACAACTTATACCAATGGTCTGTTGCAGCAGCGCCTCTTCAACCTCAGGAGGCTGAAGAAATTCGGCTTGTCACCAAAAGCACTCACAAACTTCTACAGATGCACAATCGAGAGCATCCTGGCGGGCTGTATCACTGCCTGGTACGGCAACTGCTCTGCCCACAACCGTAAGGCTCTCCAGAGGGTAGTGAGGACTGCACAACGTATCACCGGGGGCAAACTACCTGCCCTCCAGGACACCTACACCACCCGATGTTACAGGAAGGCCACAAAGATCATCAAGGACAACACCCACCCGAGCCACTGCCTGTTCACCCCGCTATCATCCAGAAGGCGAGGTCAGTACAGGTGCATCAAAGCTGGGACCGAGAGACTGAACAACAGCTTCTATCTCAAGGCCATCAGACTGTTAAACAGCAACCACTAACATTGAGTGGCTGCTGCCAACACACTGACTCATCTCCAGCCACTTCAATAATGGGAATTGATGGGAAAGGATGTAAAATATCACTAGCCACTTTAAACAATGCTACCTATATAATGTTTACATACCCTACATTATTCATCTCATATGTATACGTATATACTGTACTCTATCATCTACTCCATCCTTATGTAATACATGTATCACTAGCCACTTTAACTATGCCACTTTGTTTACATACTCATCTCATATGTATATACTGTACTCGATACCATCTACTGTATCTTGCCTATGCTGCTCTGCACCATCACTCATTCATATCTTTATGTACATATTCTTTATCCCCTTACACTTTGTATAAGAAATTTGTTTTGGAATTGTTAGTTAGATTACTTGTTGGTTATTACTGCATTGTCGGAACTGGAAGCACAAGCATTTTGCTACACTCACATTAACATCTGCATTTGATTTGATTTTGACTACAACTTACACTAAATGCATGTTGAATAGACTACAGCTTATACTAATTATCTGTTGAATAGATTACAGCTTTTACTAATTGTCTGTTGAATAGACTGCAACTACAACTTACACTAATAATCTGTTAAATAGACTACAGCTAAAATTTAGACTAATGGTCTGTTGAATAGACAACAAGTTAAACTAGTTCTCTGCCTAATAGCCTCCAAGTTAAACTAACGGTCTGTTTAAATAGCATATAATTAAAACAAATTGTCTGTTAAATAGCCTCCATGTTAAACTAACTGTCCATTAAGTAGCCTCCAAGTTAAGCTAATTATATTTTAAATAGGTCCCAAGTTAACCTCTTGATGCTATGGGGGCGCTATTTCATTTTTGGATAAAAAGACGTGCCCGTTTTAAGAGCAATATTTTGTCACAAAAAGATGCTCGACTATGCATATAATTGATAGCTTTGGAAAGAAAACACTCTGACGTTTCCAGAACTGCAAAGATATTCTCTGTGAGTGCCCTAGAACGGGAGCTACAGGCAAAACCAAGATGAAACGGCATCCAGGAAACCAACAGGATTTTTGAGGCTCCGTTTTCCATTGTCTCCTTATATGGCTGTGAATGCGAGAGGAATGAGCCTGCCCTTTCTGTCGTTTCCCCAAGGTGTCTGCAGCATTGTGACGTATTTGTAGGCATATCATTGGAAGATTGACCATAAGAGACTACATTTTCCAGGTGTCCTCTCGGTGTCCTCCGTCGAAATTGGTGCGTCTTTTTCAGCTGCTGGTATTTTTCCATGCGATTCTGAGGGGAAAGCAGGCTTCCACGAACTGCATATCAATGAAGAGATATGTGAAAAAACACCTTGAGGATTGATTCCAAACAACGTTTGCCATGTTTCGGTCGATATTATGGAGTTAATTCGGAAAAAGTTTGACGTTTTGGTGACTGAATTTTCGGTTCGTTTCGGTAGCCAAATGTGATGTACAAAACGGAGCAATTTCTCCTACACAAAGATTCTTTCAGGAAAAACTGAACATTTGCTATGTAACTGAGAGTCTCCTCATTGAAAACATCCGAAGCTCTTCAAAGGTAAATGATTTTATTTATTTGGTTATCTGGTTTTTGTGTAAATGTTGCGTACTAAATGCTACTCAAAATGCTAAGCTGGCTTAGCATACTCTTACACAAATTAGTGAATTGCTATGGTTCAAAAGCATATTTTGAAAATCTGAGATGACAGTGTTGTTAAGAAAAGGCTAAGCTTGAGAGCAGGCGCATTATTGTCATTTTATTTGCGATTTTCAGAAATCGTTAACGTTGCATTATGCTAATGAGCCTGAGGCTTTATTCACGATCCCGGATCCGGGATGGGGACTAATTGTCTTTTAAATAACCAAAAAGTTAAGCTAATTGCCTGTTAGACTACTTCTTACAGTAATTGTCTGTTAAATAGCCTCCAAGTTAAACTAATTGTCTGTTAACTAGCCTCTCAGTTTAACTAATTGCTTGGTTATTAAATAGCCTCCCAGTTTAACTAATTGTCTGTTAAATAGCATCCAAGTTTAACTAATTGTCTGTTAAATAGCCTCCAAGTTAAAATAATTGTTTGTTAAAAAGTTTACAAGTTAAACTAATTGTCTGTCTCCAAGTGAAAGTAAATGTATGTTAATAAGTTAAAAACTAATTGTCTGTTAAATTGCATCCAAGTTAAACTAATTGTCTGTTAAATAGCCTCCCAGTTTAACTAATTGTCTGTTAATTAGCATCCAGGTTAAAACGAATTGTCTGTTAAATAGCAACCAAGTTAAATCAATTAAAGCCTCCCAGTTAAACTCTTGCAACGAGCAAACCCGTATCCGGGGGCGTAATCATAGCCTCAAAAGCATTAATCAAATCAAATCAAATCAAATTTATTTATATAGCCCTTTGTACATCAGCTGATATCTCAAAGTGCTGTACAGAAACCCAGCCTAAAACCCCAAACAGCAAGCAATGCAGGTGTAGATGCACGGTGGTTAGGAAAAACTCCCTAGAAAGGCCAAAACCTAGGAAGAAACCTAGAGAGGAACCAGGCTATGTGGGGTGGCCAGTCCTCTTCTGGCTGTGCCGGGTAGAGATTATAACAGAACATGGCCAAGATGTTCAAATGTTCATAAATGACCAGCATGGTCGAATAATAATAATAAGGCAGAACAGTTGAAACTGGAGCAGCAGCACGGCCAGGTGGACTGGGGACAGCAAGGAGTCATCATGTCAAGTAGTCCTGGGGCATGGTCCTAGGGCTCAGGTCCTCCGAGAGAGAGAAAGAAAGAGAATTAGAGAGAGCATATGTGGGGTGGCCAGTCCTCTTCCGGCTGTGCCGGGTGGAGATTATAACAGAACATGGCCAAGATGTTCAAATGTTCATAAATGACCAGCATGGTCGAATAATAATAAGGTAGAACAGTTGAAACTGGAGCAGCAGCACGGCCAGGTGGACTGGGGACAGCAAGGAGTCATCATGTCAGGTAGTCCTGGGGCATGGTCCTAGGGCTCAGGTCCTCCGAGAGAGAGAAGGAGAGAATTAGAGAACGCACACTTAGATTCACACAGGACACCGAATTGGACAGGAGAAGTACTCCAGATGTAACAAACTGACCCCAGCCCCCCGACACATAAACTACTGCAGCATAAATACTGGAGGCTGAGACAGGAGGGGTCAGGAGACACTGTGGCCCCACCCGAGGACACCCCCGGACAGGGCCAACCAGGAAGGATATAACCCCACCCACTTTGCCAAAGCACAGCCCCCACACCACTAGAGGGGTATCTTCAACCACCAACTTACCATCCTGAGACAAAGCTGAGTATAGCCCGCAAAGATCTCCGCCATGGCACAACCCAAGGGGGGGGGCGCCAATCCAGACAGGATGACCACATCAGTGGAATCAACCCACTCAGGTGACGCACCCCCTCCAGGGACGGCATGAGAGAGCCCCAGTAAGCCAGTGACTCAGCCCCTGTAATAGGGTTAGAGGCAGAGAATCCCAGTGGAAAGAGGGGAACCGGCCAGGCAGAGACAGCAAGGGTGGTTCGTTGCTCCAGAGCCTTTCCGTTCACCTTCCCACTCCTGGGCCAGACTACACTCAATCATATGACCAACTGAAGAGATGAGTCTTCAGTAAAGACTTAAAGGTTGAGACCGAGTTTGCGTCTCTGACATGGGTAGGCAGACCGTTCCATAAAAATGGAGCTCTATAGGAGAAAGCCCTGCCTCCAGCTGTTTGCTTAGAAATTCTAGGGACAATTAGGAGGCCTGCGTCTTGTGACCGTAGCGTACGTGTAGGTATGTACGGCAGGACCAAATCAGAGAGATAGGTAGGAGCAAGCCCATGTAATGCTTTGTAGGTTAGCAGTAAAACCTTGAAATCAGCCCTTGCTTTGACAGGAAGCCAGTGTCGGGAGGCTAGCACTGGAGTAATATGATCAAATTTTTTGGTTCTAGTCAGGATTCTAGCAGCCATATTTAGCACTAACTTTATTTAGTGCTTTATCCGGGTAGCCGGAAAGTAGAGCATTGCAGTAGTCTAACCTAGAAGTGACAAAAGCATGGATTAATTTTTCTGCATCATTTTTGGACAGAAAGTTTCTGATTTTTGCAATGTTACGTAGATGGAAAAAAGCTGTCCTTGAAATGGTCTTGATATATTCTTCAAAAGAGAGATCAGGGTCCAGAGTAACGCCGAGGTCCTTCACAGTTTTATTTGAGATGACTGTACAACCATTAAGATTAATTGTCAGATTCAACAGAAGATCTCTTTGTTTCTTGGGACCTAGAACAAGCATCTCTGTTTTGTCCGAGTTTAAAAGTAGAAAGTTTGCTGCCATCCACTTCCTTATGTCTGAAACACATGCTTCTAGCGAGGGCAATTTTGGGGCTTCACCATGTTTCATTGAAATGTACAGCTGTGTGTCATCCGCATAGCAGTGAAAGTTAACATTATGTTTTCGAATAACATCCCCAAGAGGTAAAATATATAGTGAAAACAAGAGCAGTCCTAAAACGGAACCTTGAGGAACACCGAAATTTACAGTTGATTTGTCAGAGGACAAACCATTCACAGAGACAAACTGATATCTTTCCGACAGATAAGATCTAAACCAGGCCAGAACTTGTCCGTGTAGACCAATTTGGGTCTCCAATCTCTCCAAAAGAATGTGGTGATCGATGGTATCAAAAGCAGCACTAAGGTCTAGGAGCACGAGGACAGATGCAGAGCCTCGGTCCGATGCCATTAAAATGTCATTTACCACCTTCACAAGTGCCGTCTCAGTGCTATGATGGGGTCTAAAACCAGACTGAAGCATTTCATATACATTGTTTGTCTTCAGGAAGGCAGTGAGTTGCTGAGCAACAGCCTTTTCTAAGATTTTTGAGAGGAATGGAAGATTCGATATAGGCCGATAGTTTTTTATATTTTCTGGGTCAAGGTTTGGCTTTTTCAAGAGAGGCTTTATTACTGCCACTTTTAGTGAGTTTGGTACACATCCGGTGGATAGAGAGCCGTTTATTATGTTCAACATAGGAGGGCCAAGCACAGGAAGTTTCAGTAGTTTCAGTAGTTTAGTTGGAATAGGGTCCAGTAAGCAGCTTGAAGGTTTAGAGGCCATGATTATTTTCATCATTGTGTCAAGAGATATAGTACTAAAACACTTGAGCGTCTCTCTTGATCCTAGGTCCACGCAGAGTTGTGCAGACTCAGGACAACTGAGCTTTGAAGGAATACGCAGATTTAAAGAGGAGTCTGTAATTTGCTTTCTAATAATCATAATTTTTTCCTCAAAGAAGTTCATGAATTTATCACTGCTAAAGTGAAAGTCATCCTCTCTTGGGGAATGCTGCTTTTTAGTTAGCTTTGAAACCGTATCAAAAAGGAATTTTGGATTGTTCTTATTGTCCTCAATTAAGTTAGAAAAATAGGATGATCGAGCAGCAGTAAGGGCTCTTCGGTACTGCACGGTACTGTCTTTCCAAGCTAGACGGAAGACTTCCAGTTTGGTGTGGCGCCATTTCCGTTCCAATTTTCTGGAAGCTTGCTTCAGAGCTCGGGTATTTTCTGTGTACCAGGGAGCTAGTTTCTTATGAGAAATGTTTTTAGTTTTTAGGGGTGCAACTGCATCTAGGGTATTGCGCAAGGTTAAATTGAGTTCCTCAGTTAGGTGGTTAACTGATTTTTGTCCTCTGGTGTCATTGGGTAGACAGAGGGAATCTGGAAGGACATCAAGGAATCTTAGTGTTGTCTGTGAATTTATAGCACGACTTTTGATGTTCCTTGGTTGGGGTCTGAGCAGATTATTTGTTGCAATTGCAAACGTAATAAAATGGTGGTCCGATAGTCCTGGATTATGAGGAAAAACATTAAGATCCACAACATTTATTCCATGGGACAAAACTAGGTCCAGCGTATGACTGTGACAGTGAGTGGGTCCAGAGACATGTTGGACAAAACCCACTGAGTTGATGATGGCTCCGAAAGCCTTTTGGAGTGGGTCTGTGGACTTTTCCATGTGAATATTAAAGTCACCAAAGATTAGAATATTATCTGCTATGACTACAAGGTCCGATAGGAATTCAGGGAACTCAGTGAGGAACGCTGTATATGGCCCAGGAGGCCTGTAAACAGTAGCTATAAAAAGTGATTGAGTAGGCTGCATAGATTTCATGACTAGAAGCTCAAAAGACGAAAACGTCATTTTTTTTTTTTGTAAATTGAAATTTGCTATCGTAAATGTTAGCAACACCTCCGCCTTTGCGGGATGCACAGGGGATATGGTCACTAGTGTAGCCAGGAGGTGAGGCCTCATTTAACACAGTAAATTCATCAGGCTTAAGCCATGTTTCAGTCAGGCCAATCACATCAAGATTATGATCAGTGATTAGTTCATTGACTATAATTGCCTTTGAAGTAAGGGATCTAACATTAAGTAGCCCTATTTTGAGATGTGAGGTATCATGATCTCTTTCAATAATGACAGGAATGGAGGTGGTCTTTATCCTAGTGAGATTGCTAAGGCGAACACCGCCATGTTTAGTTTTGCGCAACCCAGGTCGAGGCACAGACACGGTCTCAATGGTGATAGCTGAGCTGACTACACTGACTGTGCTAGTGGCAGACTCCACTATGCTGGCAGGCTGGCTAACAGCCTGCTGCCTGGCCTGCACCCTATTTCATTGTGGAGCTAGAGGAGTTAGAGCCCTGTCTATGTTGGTAGATAAGATGAGAGCACCCCTCCAGCTTGGATGGAGTCCGTCACTCCTCAGCAGGTCAGGCTTGGTCCTGTTTGTGGGTGAGTCCCAAAAAGAGGGCCAATTATCTACAAATTCTAACTTTTCGGAGGGGCAGAAAACAGTTTTCAACCAGCGATTGAGTTGTGAGACTCTGCTGTAGAGCTCATCACTCCCCCTAACTGGGAGGGGGCCAGAGACAATTACTTGATGCCGACACATCTTTCTAGCTGATTTACACGCAGAAGCTATGTTGCGCTTGGTGATCTCTGACTGTTTCATCCTAACATCGTTGGTGCCGACGTGGATAACAATATCTCTATACTCTCTACACTCGCCAGTTTTAGCTTTACATTTACATTACATTTAAGTCATTTGGCAGACGCTCTTATCCAGAGCGACTTACTTTAGCCAGCACCATCTTCAGATTAGCCTTAACGTCGGTAGCCCTGCCCCCCGGTAAACAGTGTATGATCGCTGGATGATTCGTTTTAAGTCTAATACTGCGGGTAATGGAGTCGCCAATGACTAGAGTTTTCAATTTGTCAGAGCTAATGGTGGGAAGCTTCGGCGTCTCAGACCCCGTAACGGGAGGAGTATAGACCAGAGAAGGCTCGGCCTCTGACTCCGACTCGCTGCTTAATGGGGAAAACCGGTTGAAAGTTTCTGTCGGCTGAATGAGCGACACCGGTTGAGCGTTCCTACAGCATTTCCTTCCAGAAACCGTGAGAAAGGTGTCCGGCTGCGGGGACTGTGCCAGGGGATTTATACTACTATCTGTACTTGCTGGTGGCACAGACGCTGTTTCATCCTTTCCTACACTGAAATTACCCTTGCCTAACGATTGCGTCTGAAGCCGGGCTTGTAGCACAGCTATCCTCGCCGTAAGGCGAGTACAGCGACTGCAATTAGAAGGCATCATGTTAATGTTACTACTTAGCTTCGGGTGTTGGAGGTCCTGACGAATCGTGTCCAGATAAAGCGTCCGGAGTGAAAAAGTTGTGAGGGAAAAAAAAAAAATATATATATATATATATATATATATGTGTGTGTGTGTATAACAACAGTAATTAAAAAGTAAAAACCGTAAAGTTGTCAGGTAGCAAAATAGGTTGGCAACAAAACGCACAGCACAGCAACTCGAAAACAGGTCTGCAAGTTGTGACCATTAGCATAACGCAGCGGACATAAATACCGCTAGAAACTTTTCCTATTCATGAAAATCACAAATGAAATGAAATAAATATATTCAAACACAAGCTTAGCCTTTTGCTAACAAAACTGTCATCTCAGATTTTCAAAATATGCGTTACAGCCAACGCTAGACAAGCATTTGTGTAAGTTTATCATGGCATAATGCTATGCTAGCTCTGTTGGCAGCAGGCAACATTTTCACAAAAATAAGAAAAGCAACCAAATTAAATAATTTACCTTCGAAGAACGTCAGATGCTTTCACTCAGGAGACTCCCAGTTAGATAGCAAATGTTCCTTTTTTTCCAAAAATTCTACTTTTGTAGGCGAAATAGCTCCCGTTTCTTCATCATGCTTGGCTGAGAAATCGACCGGAAAACGCCAAACTTTATTCAAAATTTGCTCCATAATATCGACAGAAACACGGCAAACGTTGTTTAGGATCCATCCTCAAGGTGTTTTTAACATATATATTCGATAATATATCCGTTTGATTCAATTGGTTTCTCATAAGAAGCGATTGGAAAAATGGCTACCTCAGTATTTTACGCAAGATTTTCTGTGGGAGACACCATGTGACCACATGATATATATGGTCCCTTACAGCCATTCTTCAATGGAAATGTCTAAAAAGACCTCACAATGCTGTAGACACCTTGGGGAATACGTGGAAAACGTAAGCTCATTCGTAGCTCATTCACAGCCTTATAAGGAGTCATTGGCATGAGGCGGTTTTAAAAAATGCGGCACTTCCTGGTTGGATTTTTTTCTGGGTTTCACCTGTAACATCAGTTCTGTGGCACTCACAGACAATATCTTTGCAGTTTTGGAAACGTCAGAGTGTTTTCCTTCCAAAGCTGTCAATTATATGCATAGTCGAGCATCTTTTCGTGGCAAAATGTCTTGTTTAAAACTGGAACGTTTTTCATCCAAAAATTTTAATAGCGGCCCCTAATGCATAACTGGTTTTAATAAGTACTGCAGTGCATCTATAGAGCTCCATTTTAATGGAATGGTCTGCGTACCCACGTGAGGGACGCAGACTCGGTCTCAACCTTTAAGTCTTTATTGAAGACTCATCTCTTCAGTAGGTCCTATGATTGAGTGTAGTCTGGCCCAGGAGTGTGAAGGTGAACGGAAAGGCAGTGGAGCAAAGAAACCACCCTTGCGGTCTCCGCATGGCCGGTTCCCCTATTTCCAATGGGACACTCTGCCTCTAACCCTATTACAGGGTCTGAGTCACTGGCCTGCTGGTGCTCTTCCATGCCGTCCCTAGAAGGGGTGCGTCACTTGAGTGGGTTGAGTCACCGATGTGGTCTTCCTGTCTAGGTTGACGCCCACCCTTGGGTTGTGCCGTGGCAGAGATCTTTGTGGGCTATAATCGGCCTTGTTTCAGGATGGTAAGTTGGTGGTTGAAGATATCCCTCTAGTGATGTGGGGGCTGTGCTTTGGCAAAGTGGGTGGGGTTATGCTCTCTCTAATTCTCTCTTTCTCTCTTTCTTTTTCTCTCTTAGAGGACCTGAGCTTTAGGACCATGCCTCAGGACTACCTGGTACGATGACTCCTTGCTGTCCCCAGTCCACCTGGCCGTGCTGCTGCTCCAGTCTCAACTGTACTGCCTGCGGCTATGGAATCCTGACCTGTTCACCGGACGTGCTGCCTGTCCCAGACCTATTATTTTACCATGTCGGTCATTTATGAACATTTGAACATCTTGGCCATGTTCTGTTATAATCTCCACCCGGCACAGCCAGGAGAGGACTGGCCACCCCTCATAGCCTGTTTCCTCTATAGGTTTCTTTCTAGGTTTTGGCCTTTCTAGGGAGTTTTCCTAGCCAACGTGCTTCAACACCTGCATTGCTTGCTGTCTGGAGTTTTAGAGTGGGTTTCTGCACAGCACTTTGAGATATCAGCTGATGTCTGAGAGGGCACTCGCCTGGGCCACGGCAGTGTGGGAGCAACAATCCGCCGTCTACCTCAGTCTGGAGGTTTTCGTGGTGGTGGTGAGAAAAGTTTTTGAGGCTCCGGTGTCCGGGAGAGAAGCTGCCCTGAAGTTGTTCCAGCTTCGGCAGGACACCCTCAGTGTGGCAGACTATGAACCTGGAAGTTATTCCAGCTTCAGCAGGACACCCTCAGTGTGGCAGACTATGCGGTGGAGTTCCGCATGCTAGCAGCGGAGGGTACATGGAACCCGGAAGCGCTGTCCGAGACGTTCCTGCATGGATTATCGGAGGAGGTAAAGGATGAGCTTGCAGCCCAAGAACTACCGTCAGATCTCGACTCACTCATCACTTTAACCATCCGGATCGATGATTGGCTATGGGAACAAAAGAGGGAGAAGAGGTCCGATTGCGGTCTCAATCATTCACTCAGGAATCCCACCTTTTATCTGATGAACTCAAGATGTCCCTTGCGTCTACGTCCCTGAGAGGATCCGAGCTTACACTAGTCCCTCCATGACCCTCCGGAGCCTGCCGATGAAGCTCGGCAGGGCTAGGCTGTCTCCAGCCGAATGAGTACGCAGACTTGAGACCCAGAATTGTCTATATTGCAGTACTGCTGGTCATTTTGTGTCTACCTCTCCCTTCAAGAGACCTAGCTCATTCATTGGAGTGAGTGCACTTGTGCGTCTTAAAGATAATTGTTCTCCCCTTACTTGACCCCCTCTCCATGCCACCCTGCTGTGGGGTGACCAGTCCCAATCTCTCCAGGTGCTTATCGACTCGGGGGTCAAAGTGAGTCTCATGGACGTTACCCTGGCGTCCGAGCTGGGCATCCCCACTCAACTCCTCTCCTTTCCCATGGGTGTTAGATTGCTGTACAGGCGCTCTGTAGGCTGGGTCACACTCCAGACCACCCCCTGTGAACCTACGACTGTCGGGAAACCACAGCGAAACGATCCAATTCCTGCTGGTTGAGTCGCCGCAGGTTCCCGTTGTATTGGGATTCTCTTGGCTCCTGCGACAGAATCCCTCCATTGACTTGGCTACTGGTGCTATTGTGGGCTGGAGTCCGTCCTGCTACTCATTGTCTGATCTCTTCCTGCCCCAGAATGTCTTCCTAGGGGCTTGGAGATTGCCCCGTACCTCTCCGCCATCTCTGCGGAGTAACAGGACCTCCGGGCCAGTTAGCTTCCGCAAAACAGACCTGTATCCAAGAAGGTCAAGCCTGAGGTGAAGGCACGGCGCTATAGTGCCACGGCTACACACCCGGAAGCCGAGACCTCCCCCCACGCTCCAAGATCATTAGCCCCTCTGCTGTTCTTCCTCTGTTGCCACGTACCCTCCATATTTTTACCTACACGTTCTGTGTCTAGAGTCAAAACCATGTCTGACTGCCCCTTGTCTTCTGTTTCTAGGCCCATACACGGTGAGACTCCTCCTGAGGGTTCGACCATGGGGCAAGAAACCGGTGACCACTAGCTTTGGGCTAATTGGTGATTCCCCTGGGATGGGAACGCTAGCCAGGAGAGGTCACACGAGATTGCGATTAGCTAGTTGCGAAGATCCAGATGAGAATGTTCAGAATTTGCGGTAGGAATCTGGAGATATGGAGAGAAATAGGTCCATTATGCTCTGGTTTGAGTCACGTTGTTCGAACTGGCGAGAGCTTTCCAAGCTAAAGGTTAGCTGATGACCGCTAGCAATACTTTGCTAACTGATAGTTAGCTGGCTAGCTTCAGTTGAGGGATTCTAGATCCGAAGTAAATAGAAATACTTTAGAAAAAACAGATACACACCACATTGGGTGTGGCGGGTTGCAGGAGAGTATTTAGAAGTTGAGGTTTAGGAAAATATTTTTAAAAGATATGTGAAGAAAAAGATGTAAAAATATACAAGGGACACGACAGGACAAAGACGTCCAAAGACGTGGAAGAAGAGTGACTGTTACTTTCGATTTTGACTCCCCCATTTGTTTAGGGACACATTATTCCATTTCTGTTCGTCACGTCTGTGGAACTTGTTCAGTTTATGTCTTAGTTGTTGAATCTTGTTATCTTCATACAAATATTTACACATGTTAAAATTGTAAGTTTGCTGAAAATAAACGCAGTTGACAGCGAGAGGAACATTTTTTTTCGCTGAGTTTAGTAGCCACGTCTAGGAAAACCAAAGTTAATAAGGCCTTAATTTAGTGTATAAGAGGTCATAGAAAAGGTTTTGTAGTGGTTCTTATGTTGATGATGTAACACATATTTTCTGATCTGTGGTGTGTAATGAGGAGCAACCAGACGCAGCAATTGACACATTTATGGAATTGCTTATTCCACTTTCTAATACAAATGCACCAATTGAGAAAAATACTGTAAAAATGGTTAAATCCCCTTGAATTGATAAGGAATTGAAAAATTGTGTGGTTGAGAGGGTGAGGCAAAAGGTATGACAAATAAGTCTGGAAGCACAACTGATTGGCAAACATACTGCAAATTAAGGAATCATTTGATTAAACTAAATAAAAAGAAGAACAAACTATACTACGAAAGAAAAATTAATTCTATGAAGAATGCAAGTAAAATACATTGACATTTGGGCAATGTACAGACCGGCATAGGCAAAAGATGCAGTCGATGGTTTTGAGTACAGTATATACAGTGGGGAGAACAAGTATTTGATACACTGCCGATTTTGCAGGTTATCCCATTTACAAAGCATGTAGAGGTCTGTAATATTTATCATATGTACACTTCAACTGTGAGAGACGGAATCTAAAACAAAAATCCAGAAAATCACATTGTATGGTATTTAAGTAATTCATTTGCATTTTATTGCATGACATAAGTAGTAAGGGTACAATGTGTATGTGACCAATAAAATGTTATTTTGTTATATTTTATTTTATTTGATAGTACCTTTGTCCTGGATATCTGCTGTTGAGGTCAAGTTCATGAACTCATTTCGATACTCACTTTTCATGAACTGAAGCCTAAAGTTCCCTTTCAGTCTCAACTGCTTCTTTATCTCATTTGAGAGTTCATTCACAGACAATGATATTACAGGCGGAATAGTCAATAGCTGCAAGTTATTTTGTCCGAAGAGGATTCTGAGCCGTCAATTGCCAACTTGGTCTAAAAGAGAAGCTGAGGACAAATGTTGTGGCAAAATCATTTGAGCATTCATCTTTTCATTTCCTGAAACAAAAGTGTTGAAAACAAGCCAATACCTAGCACAATGTACTACTGTGTGTGTGTGTGTGTGTGTGTGTGTGTGTGTGTGTGTGTGTGTGTGTGTGTGTGTGTGTGTGTGTGTGTGTGTGTGTGTGTGTGTGTGTGTGTGTGTGTGTGTGTGTGTGTGTGTGTGTGTGTGTGCGTGTGTGTGTGTGTGTGTACGTGCCAATACAGTTTACTAAGACAACTGTAAAAGCACATTTGCACATGTCTCTATTGAGTTTTATCGGATGGCAAAAGCTAGCAAATGTCACCGGAGTAGTGCTAGCTGAATGATAGCTAGCAGACACCCATAGACTAGCTAGCAGATACCCATAGACTAGCTAGCAGATACCCATAGACTAACTAGCAGATACCCATAGACTAGCTTGCAGATACCCATAGACTAGTTACTACCAAATACCCATAGACTGGCTAGCAGATACCCATATACTTGCTAGCAGAAACCCATAGACTAGCTAGCAGATACCCATAGACTAGCTAGCATATACCCATAGACTAGCTAGCAGATACCCATATACTAGCTAGCAGATACCCATAGACTAGCTAGCAGATACCCATAGACTAGCTAGCAGATACCCATATACTAGCTAGCAGATACCCATATACTGGCTAGCAGAAACCCATAGACTAGCTAGCAGATACCCATAGACTAGCTAGCATATACCCATATACTGGCTAGCAGATACCCATATACTGGCTAGCAGATACCCATATACTTGCTAGCAGAAACCCATAGACTAGCTAGCAGATACCCATAGACTAGCTAGCATATACCCATAGACTAGCTAGCAGATACCCATATACTAGCTAGCAGATACCCATAGACTAGCTAGCAGATACCCATAGACTAGCTAGCAGATACCCATAGACCAGCGAGCAGATACCCGTAGACTAGCGAGCAGATACCCATAAGACTAGCTAGCAGATACACATAGACTAGCTAGCAGATACCCATAGACTAGCTAGCAGATACCCATATACTAGCTAGCATATACCCATAGACTAGCTAGCAGATACCCATATACTGGCTAGCAGACACCCATATACTAGCTAGCATATACCCATAGACTAGCTAGCAGATACCCATATACTAGCTAGCATATACCCATAGACTAGCTAGCAGAAATCCATAGACTAGCTAGCATATACCCATAGACTAGCTAGCAGATACCCATATACTGGCTAGCAGATACCCATATACTAGCTAGCAGATACCCATAGACTAGCTAGCAGATACCCATATACTAGCTAGCAGATACCCATAGACTGGCTAGCAGATACCCATATACTTGCTAGCAGAAACCCATAGACTAGCTAGCAGATACCCATAGACTAGCTAGCATATACCCATAGACTAGCTAGCAGATACCCATATACTAGCTAGCAGATACCCATAGACTAGCTAGCAGATACCCATAGACTAGCTAGCAGATACCCATAGACTAGCTAGCAGATACCCATAGACCAGCGAGCAGATACCCGTAGACTAGCTAGCAGATACCCATAGACTAGCGAGCAGATACCCATAAGACTAGCTAGCAGATACACATAGACTAGCTAGCAGATACCCATAGACTAGCTAGTAACTACCCATAGACTGGCTAGCAGATACCATAGACTAGCTAGCAGATATCCATAGACTAGCTACACACTACAATCCAATGAAAGACAAGTAGCTACACATAATCATGTCTCCAATACAAGATGTTCTAAACCAGTAAAATGACATTTACACATATTCATCCCTCTCATTTTAACAGATGACAATTTTATTTCATTTGCTTATCAAAGTCTGCCATGGATCCCTCCAAAAAAAGATAATGGATAATCCTGACTCTGCTCTTGTGTTACCAGTTTGTGATGTCTTTTCAGCTTGGGGTGCCCAGAATTGGTGAAACAGCACCCACTTTCCCACAAAACATTAAAACTAAATTTGGTCAGTTTTACATTACAAGAAGGAATCTGGTGCATATCAAGTGCAGCTGAGTTAAGTAAATTCTACAAAACCCCGGAATTGCATCTGTTGAAGATTCTGGAGGAAAATGCACATGAGGAGGTTATGCAGGCAACTAACGAGCTCATTATGAATTTGGGCCTTAAGAGTGGAGCCAGAGCCGTAGGTCCCCCCACTGATGAAGAGCCAGGGCCCTCACAGCCAAATAGACTAACATTCACATACTGTGAGTCCTCCAACTTGGAGGATGGAGCAGATATCATTATGCCTGTGTCAAGACCAGTGGAAAACTGAATAAAACACAATGTGGCATCAAACTGGACCCCAGTCTAACAAGCAAACCTGCCGCTGTTCTGTTGTGGTGGCAGGCACAGAGATTTCAGTTCCCTGCGCTCAGCAATCTTGCCCGCCACATCCTCATCATCATGGCTTCCAGTGCCCCATCCGAGCAGGAGAGAGGAGAGACGGTTCATGCTCAGCAACATCCTCTTTCTTCATGGGTGTTTAAAGGGATGGCTAAAAAGTCATTGCCTAAGCATGGTGTTGGATTCATTAAACAGTAATTTTGTGTTTAGCTCTATTATGCTATATGTTGCATGAGATGTTTGGTTCTGTTGAAACAAACATGGTCTTGATATAACATGGGGAGAAAAGTATATTGTTTCATTAAACAAGTGCAGTTGTGTTTTTAGTCTGCCCTGTCGTTTATTTGCGATTAACTGTTTTATTGTGAGAGAAAAAATGATTGAATATGTTTTTATTACATTTTAATCTCCGAGATACCAACCTGTTTAAATAAAACTATTTAACCTTGCTAACAAAAAATACACAATAAATTCAATTATATCAATGGGTTCTGTATACGGCAACATGCGCGTTCATTATTATTGCTTTCAATTATTTGTTGTTTTACTTTAGTGTGAAATTAGCTATATTCATTTCCCCATATCTAATTGAATATTTCAGAAGAAATAAAATACATTTATTCTGTGTATAATACTCATGCATTTTGTTAAAAAGTAAAGGTTTCTATCCGCCTCTGTTATCACAATATTGGCTTATTTATTCCACACTTCTTCTTAACTAGTCTATCTGGAAAGTATCGGTGGGCGATGATCAATTCTGTGACTGACCAACCCCTAATTAACAAAGATTTTGTCACGGTTGTTGTAAGAACGGGACCAAGGCGCAGCGGATGTTGAGTTCCACATATTTATTGCAAAGTGAAACTTAAAGAAAAAACAATAAATTGTTGTGTCTTTGGCATCATTAACACTGAAGACCTAATGATCAAATAACTCTCTGTAATTATTATTACACGATTAAACTGATTAATCATGTAACTGTAATGAACTAGGAAGTCAGGGCACCAAGGAAAATATTCAGATTAAAAAGTTCTAATATAACTTTTCAGATATTTTAATATCTGATCAGTTAGTCTTCTGATTAATGAATTATTCTTTATTTTACCTCATTTTGTCTCATTCCAAACGTCAAAAATTGTTGGTGATCTGCACGAACACAGTCTTCACTATGAGTCATCCATACATCAATTGTTTAAAATCATTTATTTGGTAACTAAGTAATTCACAGAAATGCATAAAAAAACAGTAGATAGTTACAAGGAAATGATAACGGAGTTTCCCTAGTGGGATAAACCGATATCGCGGCTTGTTGGACAAAAATGGAAGTGGGGGTCAACTGAGATGAGACACTACAAAGATGATAATTATAACAATTGAAATGCTATTCCTTTGCACATGAACGCTCACTCATTCGGGAACAATTGCAATCAATATATATATTTACGCTCAGTGTGTCGTTGGGATCTCTGTTGAAAAGTTTGTTTCCGTTGGAGAGTCTGTCCGCTCTCTCTCTTTCTCTGTAGTGGTTAGTATAGATAGTTCTGAGTGACATTCATTCCTGTCGTTATAGAATAGATGTTTTGGCAGTTGTCGGTCTTCGCGTTCAATGATACTGAATTTCTAGCTGCAGACCAATAATAAATATCAAAGACTTGTTCTTATTCTGTCGGTATCGATAGTCTAACAGTTTAACCACGTGGGATGGTTATTAAAAGATTCAGCAGTCTGGTCTCAAACCTTGGCCCTCTTGTTATTGAGGTAAGCTGGTCTGCAACCTTTGTCGTCTCGTAATTGAGAGAAACATGGTCTGTTGAGAAATTCTCAAGGTGGGGATTTTATTCGGAAGAGCAGAAAAAGGCTGTCTCATGACGCCAAGTCCTGGCTGTGTTCATGGGGGCGTGCCAGTGACTTAAGTGAAACTTCACACAGACATTCAATTCTCTCACATTACATCATTACATGGCATCCCATAATTTAACAAATAGTTTAATCTTTCCTCATTCATCCTGTACAACAATTAGATGTAAGCCTCATATCTGAGGCTATTGTATAAACAGCGTTATGGTAATGTGGCCATATTGTCTCCCATGAGTTTCAAAAAATTATACCAAACAGATCAGTTCGTAGCTGGATTCTTCACCGATCTTTTATACCTTCTCCAGAACATAAATGTTGTTCGGACCTCAAGTTCTGTGAGGTGGAAGAAATTCCTTTGTTCTCTATGAAAATTCACTCTCTCTCTATACAGTGGCCATGAGGAGATCTCCTCTCTCTGACCACAGCAGCCTGGGTGTAGGAGACAGGGGGGTAGGTGGATGGTGCATAGAAAAGGGCTGGTGCAGAAGGAGGGGTGCTCGCTGTACCCAAAGAGGGCAACGTCATGACAAAATCAATAAACGAACAACTAAACGTGACTACGTGGTGCACATGCACAAACACAAAACAATATCCCACAAACACAGGTGGGAGAAATATCTACTTAAATATGATCCACAATTAGAGACAAAGATTACCAGCTGCCTCTAATTGGGAATCATACAAAACACCAACAAAGAAAATATAAACTAGAACACAACATAGCAATTATAAACTAGAATACCCTCTAGTCACGCCCTGACCTACTACACCATAGAGAAACAAGGGCTCTCTATGGTCAGGGCATGACAGTGCCCCCCACCAAAGTTGTGGACTCTGGCCACAAAGCATGAAACCAAATGTGGGGGTTAGGGGGGTGACTAGTGTTGGTGACGGCTCCGGTGCGGGTCGTAGCACCCCCCCCAGACCCCAGATCCAACCATGGCGCCGGGCTCAATGCCGTGCCTGGACTGGACACCGGTGCAGAGGAGGGCTCCGGCCCTGGAGCTGGGTTGGACACCATGCCTGGACTGGGCATCGGCGTAAAGGAGGGCTCCGGCGATGGCGCCAGGCTGAACGCCGTGCCTGGACTGGGCACCGGTGCAGAAGAAGGCTCCGGCCATTGAGCTGGGCTGACCGCCGTGCCTGGACAGGGCACCGGTGCAGATGAAGGCTCTGGCCTTGGAGTAGGACTCGATACCATGCTTGGACTGGTCACCGGCGCAGAGGAAGGCTCCGGCCTTGGAGCGGGACTGGACGCCATGCCTGGACTGGGCACTGGCGCAGAGGACATTTGTCCGACACAAATGGTACGACACAAATGACAGGCCCCTGAAAGCGAGTTTGGAGAGCTGGTACAGGACGTACAGGGCTGGGAAGTCGTACTGGAGACTTTTACCAGACTGATAGCACGCTCCTCAGGACGATTACGGAGAGCTGACTCAGGTGGCATTAAAACTTCTTGGTGACAGGGGGCAGTATTTTAACGTCCGGATGAAATGCATTCCCAAATTCAACTGCCTGCTACTCATCCCCAGAAGATAAAATATGCATATTATTAGTAGATTTTAGAAACACCCTGAAGATTCTAAAACTGTTTGAATTATGTCTGTGAGTACAACAGAACTTAATTAGCAGGCGATTCACCGAGGACAAACCATTCCAAATTTTTTTTTTTAGGTCACTCTCTTTTCAATGATATTTCATTGGGAATCCAGATGTCTAAGGGACCTTCTTGCAGTTCCTATCACTTCCACTGGATGTCAACAGTCTTCAGAAATTGGTTGAGGTTATTCCTTTGTGTAATGAAGAAGTACGGCCATCTTGAACAAGGGTCACTTGAAGGCACTTTTAGATAGAGGCACATGACCAGAAAGCATGCTTCAGTTTGTTTTCTTCCTGTATTGAACACAGATCATCCTGTCTTCAATTTTATTGATTATTTACATTTAAAAATACCTAAAGTTGTAGTAAGAAAGTAGTTTGAAATGTTTTGGCAAAGCTTACAGTTAACTTTTGAGATATTTTGTAGTCACGTTGAGCAAGTTGGATCAAAAGCACCAAATAAATGGACATTTTGGATATATATCGACAGAATTAATCGAACAAAGGGACCATTTGTGATGTTTATGGGACATATTGGAGTGCCAACAAAAGATGCTCGTCAAAGGTAAGGCATGAATTATATTTTTATTTCTGCCTTTTGTGTCGCGCCTGCAGGGTTGAAATATGGTTTCTCTTTGTTTACTGAGGTGCTATCCTCAGATAATAGTATTGTTTGCTTTCGCCGAAAAGCCCTTTTGAAATCTGACATGTTGGCTGGATTCACAACAAGTGTAGCTTTAATTTGGTATCTTACATATGGGATTTAATGAAAGTTAGATTTTTATAGTAATTTATTTGAATTTGGCGCTCTGCATTTTCCCTGGCTTTTGGCCACATATCCCAGAGAACCTCTCGAAGCTAGGGGGCACTATTTTTATTTTTGGAAAAACAACGCTCCCAAAGTAAACTGCCTATTTCTCAGGACCAGATGCTAGAATATGCATATAATTGACAGCTTAGGATAGAAAACACTCTAAAGTTTCCAAAACTGTAAAAATATTGTCTGTGAGTATAACAGAACTGATATTGCAGGCAGAATCCTGAGAGGTGTCTACAGCCTATATAGAAGTAGTTTCAGGCCTTTATGTTGAAGAATGAGTGTAAACGACTACATTGCCTCAGTGGCCAGCTGAGGGCTCCGAGTGATTATTGTGTAAAAGACAGAGGTAGTCATTTTTCCTCTCGCTCCAACTGAAAAGCCAAATGTCCCGGGTGATATATTTTTGAATAGATATTTGAAAAACACCTTGAGGATTGATTCTAAAAAACATTTGCCATGTTTCTGTCGATATTATGGACATAATTTTGATTTTTTTTTCAGCTTTGTCATGACCGCTATTTCCGGTTGATTTCTCAACACAACGTGACCAACAAAAGGATGTATTTTGGGTATAAAAATAGGGTTAGGGTTAGGGTTAGGGTTAGGGTTATGGAACAAAAGGAACATTTGCTGTCTAACTGGGAGTCTCGTCAGTGAAAACATCCAATCATCAAAGGTCAACAGACAGTTTAATTAATAACATGACGAGGTAAATAGATCATCTATTGTCTGGTTTAGTATAATAACATGACGAGGTAAATAGATCATCTATTGACTGGTTTAGTATAATAACATGACGAGGTAAATAGATCATCTATTGACTGGTTTAGTATAATAACATGACTAGGTAAATAGATCATCTATTGTCTGGTTTAGTTTAATAACATGACTAGGTAAATAGATCATCTATTGTCTGGTTTAGTTTAATAACATGACTAGGTAAATAGATCATCTATTGTCTGGTTTAGTTTAATAACATGACTAGGTAAATAGATCATCTATTGTCTGGTTTAGTATAATAACATGACTAGGTAAAGAGATCAACTATTGTCTGGTTTAGTTTAATAACACCATTAGAAGGCTAGGTAAAGAGATCAACTATTGTCTGGTTTAGTAAAATAACATGACGAGGTAAATAGATCAACTATTGTCTGGTTTAGTAAAATAACATGACGAGGTAAATAGATCATCTATTGTCTGGTTTAGTATAATAACATGACGAGGTAAATAGATAATCTATTGACTGGTTTAGTATTATAACATGACTAGGTAAATAGATCATCTATTGTCTGGTTTAGTTTAATAACATGACTAGGTAAATAGATCATCTATTGTCTGGTTTAGTTTAATAACATGACTAGGTAAATAGATCATCTATTGTCTGGTTTAGTATAACAACATGACTAGGTAAATAGATCATCTATTGTCTGGTTTAGTTTAATAACATGACTAGGTAAATAGATCATCTATTGTCTGGTTTAGTATAATAACATGACTAGGTAAAGAGATCAACTATTGTCTGGTTTAGTTTAATAACACCATTAGAAGGCTAGGTAAAGAGATCAACTATTGTCTGGTTTAGTAAAATAACATGACGAGGTAAATAGATCATCTATTGTCTGGTTTAGTATAATAACATGACTAGGTAAATAGATCAACTATTGTCTGGTTTAGTTTAATAACATGACTAGGTAAATAGATCATCTATTGTCTGGTTTAGTTCAATAACATGACTAGGCAAATAGATCATCTATTGTCTGGTTTAGTATAATAACATGACTAGGTAAATAGATCATCTATTGTCTGGTTTAGTTTAATAACATGACTAGGTAAATAGATCATCTATTGTCTGGTTTAGTATAACAACATGACTAGGTAAATAGATCATCTATTGTCTGGTTTAGTTTAATAACATGACTAGGTAAATAGATCATCTATTGTCTGGTTTAGTATAATAACATGACTAGGTAAAGAGATCATCTATTGTCTGGTTTAGTTTAACCTGTTGATGCTTTGGGGGCGCTATTTCATTTTTGGATGAAAAACGTTCCCGTTTTAAACAAGATATTTTGTCACAAAAAGATGCTCGACTATGCATATAATTGATAGCATTCGAAAGAAAACACTCTGACGTGTCCAGAACTACCAAGATATTTTCTGTGCGTGCCCTAGAACGTGAGCTTCAGGCAAAACCAAGATGAGACGGCATCCAGGAAATGAGCAGGATTTTTGAGGCTCTGTTTTCCATTGTCTCCTTATATGGCTGTGAATGCGAGAGGAATGAGCCTGCCCTTTCTGTCGTTTCCCCAAGGTGTCTGCAGCATTGTGACGTATTTGTAGGCAGATCATTGGAAGACTGACCATAAGAGACCACATTTACCAGGTGTCCGCCCGGTGTCCTGCGCCGAAATTGGTGCGCAAAAGTCACCTGCCAGTATTTTTCCATGGGATACAGAGAGGAAAGCAAGCTTCCACGAACTGCATATCAATGAAGAGATATGTGAAAAAACACCATGAGGATTGATTCCAAACAACGTTTGCCATGTTTCGGTCGATATTATGTAGTTAATCCGGAAAAAGTTTTACGTTGTAGGTGACTGAATTTTCGGTTCGTTTCGGTAGCCAGACGCAATGTAGAAAACGGAACGATTTCTCCTACACACAGACGCTTTCAGGAAAAACTGCGCATTTGGTATGTAACTGAGTCTCCTCATTGAAAACATCAGAAGCTCTTCAAAGGTAAATGATTTTATTTATTTGGTTATCTGGTTTTTGTGAAAATGTTGCGTGCTAAATGCTACTCAAAATGCTATGCTAGCTTTGCATACTCTTACACAAATTAGTCAATTTCTATGGTTCAAAAGCATATTTTGAAAATCTGAGATGACAGTGTTGTTAAGAAAAGGCTAAGCTTGAGAGCAGATGCATTATTTTCATTTTATTTGCGATTTTCAGAAATCGTTAACGTTGCGTTATGCTAATGAGCCTGAGGCTTTAGTCACAAACCCGGATCCGGGATGGGGAGTTCCAAGAAGATAATAACAGGACTAGGTAAATAGATCAACTATTGTCTGGTTTAGTATAATAATATGACTAGGGAAATAGATCAACTATTGTCTGGTTTAGTTTAATAACACCATTACATGACTAGGTAAATAGATCATCTATTGTCTGGTTTAGTTTAATAACATGACTAGGTAAATAGATCATCTATTGTCTGGTTTAGTATAACAACATGACTAGGTAAATATATCAACTATTGTCTGGTTTAGTTTAATAACATGACTAGGTAAATAGATCATCTATTGTCTGGTTTAGTATAATAACATGACTAGGTAAAGAGATCAACTATTGTCTGGTTTAGTAAAATAACATGACGAGGTTGTCAGGACCCAGTTACGAACCTGGGTCTCCGGAGTGAGAAACAGTCACTTAACCAACTGAGCCACGAATAGTCAGCAGAACCCAGAAGATGAGGCAGACACAGCAGTACTTAAGACGGTGTATTTAATAAAGTAAAAAGGAGAAGTCCTTCAATACAAAATGGCAAATCCAAAAGGTGGTAGGTATAGCACAAAAAAGCCTCAAGAGATACTCAAAAAACAAAAACAGAATTCCACAAGAGCGTACCACCGGAATCGACAAGAATACACAGAACACTAGGGCTGGGTGCTAACATACAAACACAGAGCACAGAACTGAGGGAAACTAAGGGTTTAAATATAATCAGGGGAAAACGAGGCACAGGTGCAAATAATAATGGGAATCAAGGGAAAAAACATAAGGTCAAAAAGCACAATGGGGGCATCTAGTGACCAAAACCCGGAACAACCCTGGCCAAATCCTGACACTTTAGTCATATTTTATTATCATAATTTTTTTTTTACTTGTGCAAAAGGCATATGTTTTGTGGGGGCCAAATGTCATAAGAAATTTGACATGCTCAAAAATCCTGCAGAAATGCAAAATTGACTGGCCTGATGAACTCAGGATGGCCGGGCAGTGATTGTTGTTCCTTTCAATCACTCGTGGTGTTGATTTCATCATGTTCATTTGTTTATGTTTTCTCACTTTTGCAAAGTCACTGTGCATTTGCAATATGGTTAACTGGGCATTCACCATCACGAATTTGTCATGCTATAAAAATCGTGCAGGAATGCCAAATTGACTGGCCCGATGAACTCGGAATGGCTGGGCAGTGATTCTGGTACCTCTCCATGGCTCGTTTGGGTTGATTTCAGAATGTCACTTTTGGTGATGGTACCTCACTGTTAAAACATATTGAAAATGTTTTCTCACTTTTGCAAAGTCACTGAAAATTCGTGCAGGAATGCAAAATTGACTGGCCTGATGAACTCGGGATGGCTCGGCAGTGATTCTGGTACCTCTCCATCGCTCGTTAGGGTTGATTTCAGAATGTCCATTTGGTAATGTTTTCTCACCCTTTCAAAGTCACTGTGCATTTGCCATATGGTTAACTGGGCATTCACCATCACCAATTTGTCATGCTATAAAAATCATGCAGGAATGCCAAATTGACTGGCCCAATGAACTCGGGATGGCTGGGCAGTGATTCTGGTACCTCTCCATCGCTCGTTTGGGTTGATTTCAGAATGTCACTTTTGGTGATGGTACCTCACTGTTAAAACATATTGCAAATGTTTTCTCACTTTTGCAAAGTCACTGAAAATTCGTGCAGGAATGCCAAATTGACTGGCCCGATGAACTCGGGATGGCTTGGCAGTGATTCTGGTACCTCTCCATCGCTCGTTAGGGTTGATTTCAGAATGTCCATTTGGTAATGTTTTCTCACCCTTTCAAAGTCACTGTGCATTTGCCATATGGTTAACTGGGCATTCACCATCACCAATTTGTCATGCCATAAAAATCATGCAGGAATGCCAAATTGACTGGCCCGATGACCTCGGGATGGCTGGGCAGTGATTCTGGTACCTCTCCATGGCTCGTTTGGGTTGATTTCAGAATGTCACTTTTGGCGATGGTACCTCACTGTTAAAACATATTCCAAATGTTTTCTCACTTTTGCAAAGTCACTGAAAATTCGTGCAGGAATGCCAAATTGACTGGCCCGATGAACTCGGGATGGCTGGGCAGTGATTCTGGTTCCTCTCCATTGCTCGTTAGGGTTGATTTCAGAATGTCCATTTGGTGATGTTTCTCACTCTTTCAAAGTCACTGTGCATTTGCCATATGGTTAACTGGGCATTCACCATCACCAATTTGTCATGCTATAAAAATCATGCAGGAATGCCAAATTGACTGGCCCGATGAACTCAGGATGGCTGGGCAGTGATACTGGTACCTCACCATTGCTCGTTAGGGTTGATTTCAGAATGTCGCTTTTGGTGATGGTACCTCACTGCTTAAACATATTGCAAATGGACAAGAGTCACCTGCAAGTCACCGTCCATCAGTCAATTTGATATCATTCTGACACCAAACTGATACAAACTGACACCAAACCCACTTTTCCCAACTCGTTTAGGAGCCAAGTATCACATACTTCAGAGCTGGCCCAAAATTCACAAGGCCTTCGGTACAAACCATAAAAAAAACATAAAACACATAGTTACTTTCTAGCTGCGGGGCCAGTTCGGACATTATGTGTAGTCCTATGTGAGGCGACCCCGAATCCCGAGTTTCGGCTCGATAGGTCATTTGGTGTCCGAGTAAAAGCCTAATTGGTGCTGAAAATCCACTTTTTCCAATGCCTTGCTACGGGGTCCTTGAATGAGCTATCAGACAGAGATGTTGGGTTCTGTCTCTATGGGCCGAGACGGTCACAATGCACCTAGTCCTGTGTCTCTGGGACATTTCTAAATGTCGCCATTTTCGTAATGGTCAAAATGAATTGAAGTCATTGCAAATGTTCGATGCTGTTCCTCGGTCCGAGAACCTTCTAGAGCGCCGTAACTCACCACGCACTATCGACCTGAGGTCTAGAACAGGATTCTAAAGTTTCGGAACTCTAGGTCTGACGGTTCTTTTTTAGCTCCAACAAAGCTAACTTTTGGAGGCACTGTCAGTCTCTACACACCCCAATACGTCCCTCCATCCAAGTTGTGTATCTGTGTGATTTAGTTTTCCTTTGAATTTTTATGGGAAAAATGACTGATTTACAGTTCATGGGGGTTGCCTAATCACACATATGAAGTTTTGGACAGATCTGAATTTTTTAACCCTTCCAAACAGCCCCTGAGACACCAATTATGGCACTTCCGGTTGGCACAGGAAGCTATAAATCCACACATGTCTTGATTGACATAGAAACCTACAGAATCCTGAGTTTTAAGTCTTTAAGTTGAGAATTGACTGATCTACACAGGGTTGAATAATGCAGAGTCATTTTCACCTTTGGAGGTGATGTACATCCAAATACCTTTTGGGTCAATTTATCCACTTCCGGTTGCTCCAGGAAGCTTAGAATCGACACAGGTAGACCTCATAGTGGTCTGATGGAATGTCATAGAAGACAGGTTCATAAGGCATTCATAACCCATATAGACTCCAGGTTGTATTTAGGGGAGCAGGCAATGTATTCCTATGGGGAGAGAAGTCAATGCACACTGTTTTTATGTAAACACCTTCTTTTAACTGTGAAGGGTTAATGTCACACGGTCAAGGTTAGGCTTGCACAGATCGGGAGGACCTTAGGAACAGTCCTGTGTTTGAATTGTCCTTCTAAACCTAACGGTTCCGCCTCTGTCACCCAAAATCAAATGACATTGTGGTGCAGGCTTCATTGTGGGCCTATTTTTCTCATGGTCGCTGCGCTCAGACCGAGCAAGCTACGGTCAAGCGGGGCGCCTCGTTGGACTCGGCACGGCCTTGGGATTATGTTTATGCCATTGCCTGCTCTCTGTGTCTTTAAACACCGCGCTTTGTCACATTTTCTTTGACATCTGTTGGGAGAAATGACTGATTTTACAGTTCAGGAGGGTTGCCTAATCACATATGAAGTTTTGAAAAGATCTGACCTTTTTAACCCTTGGATACAGCCACTATGACACCATTTAAGGCACTTCCTGTTGGCACAGGAAGCTATAAATAAACTCATATCCTCATTGGGGTATGCCTTTACAGAATCCTGAGTTTTAAGTCTTTACGTTAAGAACTGAGTTATTTACGGAGGGTTTAGTGAGTGTGTGTTATTTCAGAAAATCATAGAAAATCACAGAAATGTCGCAGAGCTCCGCAGCACACTATATTCGTATGAACACCCTGCAACTGGATCTGTAACCGTTGAAAAACCCCCCCACCTATATCTGAACATCACAAACCTTTCATCGTACGATTTCTCTTAAATGACGATAGATAAATGGCAGATTTTTTTTTATTGACACCGGAGGCTCCTTTACTTTGACGTGAAGTGAAAAAATAATTTCTCTATTTTCATTTTGGACCTTTAATCCCAGAAATATGGCCATAACTCAAAAACCGTTGAGGCCTAGACGCCATCTTGTTCGGGGCCAACTGCCCATTATGCCAAACCTATGCTCACCAAGTTTCGGCTTCGAGATAAGGCCCATCGTGATTCGTGATGTTTTGTCAAATTGCAGTATGATTGCTTATGCCCTCTTGTGGGATTTTCCGGGAGAGCGGAAAAATGACCAAAATTTGATTATTTTATAAAACGAAAACCGAATGTCCGACAAAGTTCATTTGATGACTTCCCGGTAGGTCTGGCCCTGCCGCTCGGCCCGACGCCGTCCCCGAATTTTAAAAATGTTTTCGGACGTCTAGTAAGGGACGGTACATTTGCAATATGGACTTTCTCACTAACCATACGGAAAATGTCGAAATGTTCCCTTAGGGTATGGCAGGGTAGCCTAGTGGTTAGAGCGTTGGACTAGTTACCGGAAGGTTGCAAGTTCAAACCCCTGAGCAAACAAGGTTTAAATCTGTCGTTCTGCCCCTGAACAGGCAGTTCACCCACTGTTCCTAGGCTGTCATTGAAGATAAGAATTTGTTATTAACTGACTTGCCTAGTTAAATAAAAAAAAAATATATATATTTGGGAAAATATTTGGTAGAACAGACATGCTTCTGTATTTCTGTACTCTCCAAACTAGCCCCCTCCAGGCGAACTTTAACACCTGCACACATACACACACACACACACACACACACACACACACACACACACACAGTTTCAGTGAGTGGTAGGGCAATATAATGTAGGTATTGTTTAGTTCTGTCCATAGGAACATTGGATTCTGTTTGAAGTCGTGATCCGGCCGGCCGACTCACCTGCTAGATCAATACGCCAGCTTCAAAGAAAAACACACTCTTATTAATTTATAGAAACTTCTAGAAAGTTCTTGTATGAAGGGAAAAACCTCCAACTGTATTAGAGAGAGAGAATTATTCATAAAACACCTAGAGAGAGAGAGTGAGGAAAGGAAAGAGAGCAAAAGGTATAGAGAGAGATGGAGGGAGAGGGAGCAGGGAGAGAGGGAGGGAGCAGAGAGAGAGAGAGAGAGCAGGGAGAGAGGGAGGGAGCAGGAAGAGAGGGAGACAGAGGGAGGCAGGGAGAGAGGCAGGGGGAGAGAGAGGGAGCAGGGAGAGAGGGAGGGAGCATGGAGAGAGAGGCAGGGAGAGAGGGAGGGAGAGAGGGAGGGAGCAGAGAGAGAGCAGGGAGAGAGGGAGGGAGCAGGAACGGAGGGAGACAGAGGGAGGGAGCAGGAAGAGAGGGAGACAGAGAGAGGCAGGGAGAGAGGGAGGGAGAGGGAGCAGGGAGAGAGGGAGGGAGGGAGCGGAGAGAGAGAGAGAGCAGGGAGAGAGGGAGGGAGCAGGAAGAGAGGGAGAGAGGGAGAGAGGGAGCGAGCAGGGAGAGAGGGAGCGAGCAGGGAGAAAGACAGTAGGGAGAGAGCATGAAGAGAGAGGGAGAGAGGGAGCGAGCAGGGAGAGAGGGAGCGAGCAGGGAGAAAGAGAGATGTAGGGAGCATGAAGAGAGAGGGAGAGAGGGAGCAATTAGGGAGAAAGAGAGAGGGGGGGAGCAAGAGAGAGGGAGGGAGCATGGAGAAGGGGAGAGGGAGGGAGCAGGGAGAGGGTGCGAGCAGGGAGAAAGAGAGAGGGAGGGGGCAGGGAGAGGGAGAGAGGGAGGGGGCAGGGAGAGGGAGAGAGGGAGAAAGGAGAGAGGGAGCGAGCAGGGAGAGAGGGAGCGAGCAGGGAGAAAGAGAGATGGAGGGAGCATGAAGAGAGAGGGAGAGAGGGAGCGAGCAGGGGGAAAGAGAGAGGGAGGGAGCAAGAGAGACGGAGGGAGCAAGAGAGAGGGAGGGAGCATGGAGAAGGGGAGAGGGAGGGAGCAGGGAGAAAGAGAGAAGGAGGGGCAGGGAGAGGGAGAGAGGGAGGGACCAGGGAGAGAGGGAGCAAGGAGAGAGGGAGCGAGCAGGAAGAAAGAGAGAGGGAGGGAGAGAGGGAGGGCGAGAGGCAGGGAGAGAGGGAGGGAGAGGGAGAGGGAGCAGGGAGAGAGGGAGGGCGCAGAGAGAGAGAGCAGGATGAGAGGGAGGGAGCAGGAAGAGAGGGAGAGAGAGAGAGCAGGGAGAGGGAGAGGGAGAGAAGGAGCGAGCAGGGAGAGAGGGAGGGAGCAGGGAGAAAGAGATAGGGAGGGAGCATGAAGAGAGGGAGGGAGCATGGAGAAGGGGAGAGGGAGGGAGCAGGGAGAGGGAGCGAGCAGGGAGAAAGAGAGAGGGAGGGGGCAGGGAGAGGGAGAGAGGGAGGGGGCAGGGAGAGGGAGAGAGGGAGAAAGGAGAGAGGGAGCGAGCAGGGAGAGAGGGAGCGAGCAGGGAGAAAGAGAGATGGAGGGAGCATGAAGAGAGAGGGTGAGAGGGAGCGAGCAGGGGGAAAGAGAGATGGAGGGAGCATGAAGAGAGAGGGTGAGAGGGAGCGAGCAGGGGGAAAGAGAGAGGGAGGGAGCAAGAGAGAGGGAGGGAGCATGGAGAAGGGGAGAGGGAGGGAGCAGGGAGAAAGTGAGAGGGAGGGGGCAGGGAGAGGGAGAGAGGGAGGGACCAGGGAGAGAGGGAGCAAGGAGAGAGGGAGCAAGGAGAGATGGAGAGAGCAGGGAGAAAGAGAGAGGGAGGGAGCAGGGAGAAAGAGAGAGGGAGCGAGCAGGGAGAAAGAGAGAAGGAGGGACCAGGGAGCATGAGAGAGGGAGGGAGCAGGGAGAAGGAGAGAGGGAGGGAGCAGGGAGAGGGAGCGAGCAGGGAGAAAGAGAGAGGGATGGAGCAGGGAGAGGGAGGGAGCAATGAGACGGAGCGAGAGAGCGTGGGAGGGTGAGGAGCACGAAGAGAGAGGGAGGACGAAGAGAGAGGGAGGGAGAGACAGTTTTTATTAAAACACCTAGCGAGAGAGAGAAGAGAGAGGGAGGGAGCATGAAGAGAGAGAGAAGAGAGAGGAAGGGAGAGAGAGAGGGAGGGAGGGAGAGAGGGAGGGAGCACGAAGAGAGAGGGAGGGAGAGAGAGGGAGGGAAGGAGCACAAAGAGAGAGAGAAGAGAGAGAGAGGGAGCGAGAAAGAGAAGGAACAGGGGACAGGAGAGAGACCAACTACCTCATATACATATTTAAATCAGGCACTGTTTGAAGTAGTGTGTGTGTGTGTGTGTGTGTGTGTGTGTGTGTGTGTGTGTGTGTGTGTGTGTGTGTGTGTGTGTGTGTGTGTGTGTGTGTGTGTGTGTGTGTGAAGCAACCTATTTCTGCTCTCTGTTGTCATATTTGCTGATTTGGGAGAATTTCCTTGATAGGATTCAAAGTGTTCCTATTGGCTGTTGGGGCCTGCAGCGATGGGACTGTTTTCTATTTAATGACATCAGTTTATCAACAGGAAGGAAGCATCTCAGAGTGTTACAATGCATTAACATGTTCTTCTGTTTCACCTGAGAGACACACACATGCACCCAGTCTTATTATCTCTGTCGTTGTCATGTACCAGTGCTCAATCTTGTCAATCTGGCATCTGCACACACGCACACAGAAGCAAGCACCACAATGACACACAGACACACACATGTAGTCGACTGCTTTTTCATCATCAGCATTGTGTCAGCCCTAGTGTTAGGAGTTACCTACTGAATTCAGAGTAGTACTAATACACTACAACCGTGTGTGTGTGTGTGTGTGTGTGTGTGTGTGCGTGTGCGTGCGTGCGTGTGTGCGTGCGTGCGTGCGTGCGTGCGTGCGTGTGTGCGTGCGTGCGTGCGTGCGTGCGTGTGTGTGTGTGTGTGTGTGTGTGCGTGCGTGCGTGCGTGCGTGCGTGTGTGTGTGTACTCTTCGTAGGTGGAGGGAATCCTAACTCAGTCTGGTGAATCTGAGAGTTTCTCTTTCAACTAGAACTCCTTGCCCTCTCCACAAAACCAGCAGGACCTACAGACACACAAACACACGCTCAGTAGTTCCTGCTGTTTCATCTGACAGTTATTCCCTCTGTGCCGTCACTCTGTATTCACCCAGGATCCCATGCTGCTCCCTGCACCATCTCATCTCCCAGGTGGGACAGAAGGTGACCTCAACACAGACACACACACACTATATAAAGTAAGATTATATGTGTCTAGTCTAATCTCTGGTGGTAGATCGAGATGTTAATGTATACAGCAGCTTAAATATCAGTGTCACTAATTCTTCTGATAGAGATAGAGGAGCAGGGTTCTGGTGGAGGAGCAGGGTTCTGGTGGAGGACCAGGGTTCTGGTGGGGGAGCAGGGTTCTGGTAGAGGAGCAAGGTACTGGTAGAGGAGCAGGGTTCTGATAGAGGAGCAGGGTTCTGGTGGAGGTGCAGGGTTTTGGTTGAGGAGCAGGGTTCTGGTTGAGGAGCAGGGTTCTGATAGAGGAGCAGGGTTCTGGTTGAGGAGCAGGGTTCTGATAGAGGAGCAGGGTTCTGGTTGAGGAGCAGGGTTCTGGTGGAGGTGCAGGGTTCTGGTGGAGGAGCAGGGTTCTGGTGGAGGAGCAGGGTTCTGATAGAGGAGCAGGGTTCTGGTTGAGGAGCAGGGTTCTGGTGGAGGAGCAGGGTTCTGGTGGAGGAGCATGGTTCTGGTGGAGGAGCAGGGTTCTGATAGAGGAGCAGGGTTCTGATAGAGGAGCAGGGTTCTGGTGGAGGAGCAGGGTTCTGATAGAGGAGCAGGGTTCTGGTGGAGGAGCAGGGTTCTGATAGAGAAGCAGGTTTCTGGTGGAGGAGCAGAGTTCTGGTGGAGGAGCAGGGTTCTGATAGAGGAGCAGGGTTCTGGTGGAGGAGCAGGGTTCTGGTGGAGGTGAAGGAGTAGGGTTCTGGTGGAGGAGCAGAGTTCTGGTGGAGGTGAAGGAGCAGGGTTCTGGTGGAGGTGAAGGAGCAGGGTTCTGGTGGAGGAGCAGAGTTCTGGTGGAGGTGAAGGAGCAGGGTTCTGGTGGAGGTGAAGAAGCAGGGTTCTGGTGGAGGAGCAGAGTTCTGGTGGAGGTGAAGGAGCAGAGTTCTGGTGGAGGTGAAGGAGCAGGGTTCTGGTGGAGGTGAAGGAGCAGGGTTCTGGTGGAGGTGAAGGAGCAGGGTTCTGGTGGAGGAGCAGAGTTCTGGTGGAGGTGAAGGAGCAGGGTTCTGGTGGAGGTGAAGGAGCAGGGTTTAACTGGTCCTGTGAAATCTTGTGAAACTGTGTTTCATTTGGCATTTAAATTCAAGCCAGGACGCTTAGCATCGTCATTCATTACCACAACAATTAGGCCAGCTATTCAATCTGTTGCCTTGCTTAAAATAAAATAAAATTGTAATTGTCAAATGCATCTTAAACAACAGGAGTGTTGAAGTGCTTACTTACGGGCCCTTCCCAACAGTGCAGAGAGAAAAACATTAGAGATTTAATTGAAAAGTAAAAGACTAATAATAAAAGCAATATTTAAAAATATATATATTTCACCTTTACTTTCACTAACCAGCTTTAAACATTTAACCAGCCAGGTCGCATTTACAACTGCGACGTGGCCAAGATGAAGCAAAGCAGTGCGACAAAAATAACAACACTGAGTTACACAGGGGATAAACAAACGTACATTCAAAAACACAATAGAAAAGTAGAAAAATAGAAAAATATATGTACAGTGTGTGTAAATGTAGTAAGGTTAGTGAGGTAAGGCAATAATAAATAGGTCGTAGTGGTGAAATAATTACAATTTAGCATTAACACTGGAGTGATGGATCTGCAGATGATGATGTGCAAGTAGAGATACTGGGGTGCAGAAGAGCATGAATAAATACATAACAATATGGGGATGAGGTAGTTGGGTGTGCTATTTACAGATGGGTTATGTACAAGTACAGTGACTGGTAAACTGCTCTGACAGCTGATGCTTAAAGTTAGTGAGGGAGATGTGAGTCTCCAGCTTCAGTGATTTTTGCAATTAATTCCAGTCATTGGCAGCAGAGAACTGGAAGGAAAGGTGGCCAAAGGGTGTGTTGGCTTTGGGGATGACCAGTGAAATATACCTGCTGGAACATGTGCTACGGGTGGATGTTGCTATGGAGACCAGTGAGCTGGGCTTTACCTAGCAAAGGCTTATAGATGACCTGGAGCCAGTGGGTTTGGCGACGAGTATGTAGCAAGGGCCAGCCAACGAGAGCATACAAGTCGCAGTGGTGGGTAATATATGGGGCTTTGGTGACCAAACGGATGGCATTGTGACAGACTACATCAAATTTGCTAAGTCAAGTGTTGGAGGCTGTTTGGTAAATGACATCAGCGAAGTCAAGGATCGGTAGTATAGTTAGTTTTACGAGGGTATGTTGGGCAGCGCGAGTGAAGGATGCTTTGATGCGAAATAGGAAACCGATTCTAGGTTTAATTTTGGATTGGAGATGATTAATGTAAGTCTGGAAGGAGAGTTTACAGTCTAACCAGACAGCTAGGCATTTGTAGTTGTCCATATATTCTAAGTCAGAACCGTCCAGAGTAGTGATGCTGGAAAGGCGGGCAGGTGCGTGCATTTAATTTTACTTGCATTTATTCTGGACTACACTACGTGGGAAGAAATAGACAGGTGGGCGGCCGACCCAGGAGGAGTGCCCGAGCCCGCCTGGGATTCGCTGGAGCAGTGCGAAGAGGGGTATAGAAAAATGGAGTTGTTGAAGCAAGCACGGCGGCGCGTCAGGAAGCCCGGGAGTCAGCCCCAAAAATTTATTGGGGGGCGGCTAACAGGGAGTATGGCTACGCCAGGTAGGAGACCTGCGCAAACTCCCTGTGCTTACCGGGGGGCTAGAGAGACCGGGCAGGCACCGTGTTATGCTGTGGTGCGCACGGTGTCTCCAGTGCGGGTGCATAACCTGGTGCGTTCTATTCCAGCTCCGCGTATCGGCCGGGCTAGATTGAGCGTCGAGCCAAATGCCATGAAGCCGGCTCTACGCATCTGGTCCCCAGTGTGTCTCCTTGGGCCAGCTTACATGGCACCAGCCTTACGCTCGGTGTCCCCGGTTCGCCTGCATAGCCCAGTGCGGGCTATTCCACCTTGCCGCAGTGGCAGAGCGACCGGGAGTATTCAACCAGGTAAGGTTGGGCAGGCTCAGTGCTCAAGAGCTCCAGTGCGCCTGCACGGTCCGGTCTACCCAGTCCCACCTCCACACCCCAGCCCTCCGGTGGCAGCTCCCCGCACCAGGCTTCCTGTGCGTGTCCTTGGCCCAGTACCACCAGTGCCAGCACCACGCATCAGGCCTACAGTGCACCTCGCCTCTCCAGCGCTGCCGGAGCCTTCCTCCTCTCCTGTGCTGCTGGAGCCTCCCGCCTGTTTAGCGCTGCCAGAGCCTTCCGCCTCTACAGCGTTGCCGGAGTCTCCTGCCCGTTTAGCGCAGCCAGAGCTGCCAGTCTGCATGGAGCAGCCAGAGCTGTCAGTCAAAAACGTAATACTTCCATATCAACTGTAATTTTAATACCATTGTAAAGCAGACTTTCTCCCCTTTCCAACAGAATCAATTACATGACCTAAACGCTGCCTGTTTCTGCATGATTTAAACAGGCAATGAGCCCTGTCGGGTCTATTAAAAAATGGTGGGTGGGGAAGCGAAACTAATGCGTGGTAGTGAGAAGGAGAGATGTTGTGTGGGAAAATTATATTTTTTCACTCGATCTGTCCAACTTATCACCTTATCACCTCTAAAATGTAAATAAAACACTATAAAGAGTTTATATAATGTGTCATTACATACCTATTTGAAGGTTTGCGTTGAATTTGAATTGGGTTTTTAGGTGCTAAAGTGATCTTAGAAGTAAACAGCGGCTTTGAGAATGATGATCGCATACAATGATGACGGAAAAAATGACTTGGTATCCCCCCCTTACCCCCGTCACTGTCCATTTCTTGTTTTTAAAGGATGAGAGAAGTGCTACACCTGGTGGAGAGAGGTTGTAAGACAGAAATATTTGCTTTATGCGTGCTGTATGTTACGACCTGACCCTTCTAGTTGTAACGGAGGGTCCGTTTTTTTCAACTTTTCTCCAATACTATAGAGCCATTACCATGTCGATCAACGCTTGAATAGAAACCTAGTTCACACCACCAATTTTGAAGTCAACACAGTCGCTACAGTTCCATTAGTTTTCTTTGTAGCCTCGTTTGAATGTTGCGGTTGCGCACATTTGTACGGAATAGAGTGAGTTTACATTAGCTAGCAGCAGGCAGCAACAAAACCAGAGCAAAAAATGATCAGCTGGTGGTTGCATAGTAACGGTCTCACAAGCCTGAATCTAATCAGTTGTGAAACTGAGCTGCGTTGGCATGGTATCCCCTGATCCACTCCCTCCCTCCCTCCCTCCCTCCCTCCCTCCCTCCCTCCCTCCCTCCCTCCCTCCCTCCCTCCCTCCCTCCCTCCCTCCCTCCCTCCCTCCCTCCCTCCCTTCCTCCCCCGCTCTCCCTCCCTCTCTCCCTCCCTCTCTCTCTCCCTCCTGCTATCCCTCTCCCTCCCTCCTGTTCTCCCTCTCTCCCTCTCTCTCCCTCCCACTCTCCCTCCAGCTCTCCCTCCCAATCTCCCCCCCCCGCTCCCTCTCCCTCCCTCTCTCTCTCCCTCCCACTATCCCTCTCCCTTCCTCCCGCTCTTCCTCCCTCTCTCCCTTTCCCTCTCCCTCTCCCTCTCCCTCTCTTCAGATTTCCCCTGGAGCACTTTGGGAAGAAACTCAACGTCAGGAAAACTAATGGTCCCAGGAGAGAAGTTGACATTTATAACATGAGTGTGTATTCGTGAATGTGGCTAGCCCTAAACCGTTAGCCTAGCGGCACTACTGCGATTACCACAGAATTCTTTCACCACTACCACAGGCAAAGTGTGTGTGTGTGTTTGTATTTGCAGTGAATTCAAAGGGCAGCCTGAGTGAGACTGAACTCAGTGTCTGTCAGCACAATACATTATGTCAAGAGGTCTGACCTGTATAACAAGGTTGCTGGTGTTGTACTAAGGACGTGTGTGTGTGTGTGTGTGTAATGAGGTTACTATGGATACGGATTGCTGTCAAGGCAGCAGCTACTCTTCCTGGTGTCCAATAAAATTAAGGCAGTTTGTACAATTTTAAAAACATTACAATACATTCACAACAAACTGTGTGCCCTCAGGCCCCTAATACAGTACTAAATCCATGTGTAGTGTGTGGATATTTATATTCCCTTTATTTAACTAGGCAAGTCAGTTAATAAAGAACAAATTCTTATTTTCAATGACAGCCTAGTGGATTACCTGCCTTGTTCAGGGGCAGAGGGACAGATTTGTACCTTGTCACCTCGGGGATTCCATCTAGCAACCTTTCTGTTACCAGTCCAACGCTCTGACCACTAGGCTACCTGCCACCGTATGCATCTGTATGTGCCTATTGTTTGTGTTGCTTCACAGTCCCCTCTGTTTCATAAGGTGTTTTTTTATTTACGTTTATGAAACAAATTTTACTGCTTGCATGAGTAACTTAATGTGGAATAGAGTTCCATGTAGTCATGGCTCTATGTAGTACTGTACGCCTCCCATAGTCTGTTCTGGACTTGGGGACTTGAAGAGACCTGTGGCATGTATTGTGGAGTAAGCATGGTGTCCAAGCTGTGTGCCAGTAGTTCACACAGACAGCTTGGTGCATTCAACATATCAATACCTCTCTTTGTCAGTCGCTCCTCCACTTTGAGCCAGGAGAGATTGAATTGACATGTAAATTATTAAAATTAGCTCTCTGTGTATATCCAAGGGCCAGCCGTGCTGCCGTGCTATAATTTTCCTAAGTCCCTTTTTGTGGCACCTGACCTCACGCCTGAACAGTAGTCCAGGTGTGACAAAACTAGGGCCTCCAGGACCTGCCTTGTTGACAGTGTTGTTAAGAATGTAGAAACTAGGGCCTCCAGGACCTGCCTTGTTGATAGTGTTGTTAAGAATGTAGAAACTAGGGCCTCCAGGACCTGCCTTGTTGATAGTGTTGTTAAGAAGGTAGAAACTAAGGCCTCTAGAATCTGCCTTGTTGAGAGTGCTGTCAAGCCTAGTCAACAAACAGATCACTGACCATCTTGAATCTCACCGTACCTTCTCCGCTGTGCAATCTGGTTTCCGAGCCGGTCACGGATGCACCTCAGCCACGCTCAAGGTACTAAACGATATCATAACCGCCATCGATAAAAGACAGTACTGTGCAGCCATCTTCATCGACCTGGCCAAGGCTTTCAACTCTGTCAATCACCATATTCTTATCGGCAGACTCAGTAGCCTCGGTTTTTCTAATGACTGCCTTGCCTGGTTCACCAACTACTTTGCAGACAGAGTTCAGTGTGTCAAATCGGAGGGCATGTTGTCCGGTCCTCTGGCAGTCTCTATGGGGGTGCCACAGGGTTCAATTCTCGGGCCTACTCTTTTCTCTGTATATATCAATGATGTTGCTCTTGCTGCGGGTGATTCTCTGATTCACCTCTACGCAGACGACACCATTCTGTGTACTCCTGGCCCTTCCTTGGAAACTGTGCTATCTAACCTCCAAACAAGCTTCAATGCCATACAACACTCCTTCCGTGGCCTCCAACTGCTCTTAAATGCTAGTAAAAACAAATGCATGCTTTTCAACCGTTCGCTGCCTGCACCCGCACGCCCGACTAGCTTCACCACCCTGGATGGTTCCGACCTAGAATATGTGGACATCTATAAGTCCCTAGGTGTCTGGCTAGATTGTAAACTCTCCTTCCAGACTCATATCAAACATCTCCAATCTAAAATCGAATCTAGAGTCGGCTTTCTATTCCGCAACAAAGCCTCCTTCACGCACGCCGCCAAACTTACCCTAGGAAAACTGACTATCCTACCGATCCTCGCCTTCGGGGATGTCATCTACAAAATAGCTTCCAATAATCTACTCAACAAACTGGATGCAGTTTATCACAGTGCCATCCATTTTGTTACTAAAGCACCTTATACCACCCACCACTGCGACCTGTATGCTCTAGTCGGCTGGTCCTCACTACATATTTGTCGCCAGACCCACTGGCTCCAGGTCATCTACAAGTCCATGCTAGGTAAAGCTCCGCCTTATCTCAGTTCACTGGTCACGATGGCAACACCCACCTGTAGCACGCGCTCCAGCAGGTGTATCTCACTGATCATCCCTAAAGCCAACACCTCATTTGGCCGCCTTTCGTTCCAGTTCTCTGCTGCCTGTGACTGGACCAAATTGCAAAAATCGGTGAAGTTGGAGACTTTTATCTCCCTCACCAATTTTAAACATCTGCTATCTGAGCAGCTAACCGATCGCTGCAGCTGTACATAGTCCATCGGTAAATAGCCCACCCAATATACCTACCTCATCCCCATACTGTTTTTATTTATTTACTTTTCTGCTCTTTTGCACACCAGTATCTCTACCTGCACATGACCATCTGATCATTTATCACTCCAGTGTTAATCTGCTAAATTGTAATTATTCACCTACCTCCTCATGCTTTTTGCACACAATGTATATAGACAAAAACTTTTTTTCTACTGTGTTATTGACTTGTTTATTGTTTACTCCATGTGTAACTCTGTGTTGTTGTCTGTTCACACTGCTTTGCTTTATCTTGGCCAGGTCGCAGTTGTAAATGAGAACTTTTCTCAACTAGCCTACCTGGTTAAATAAAGGAGAAATAATTTATTTTTTTAAAAGAAGGTAGAAACTAGGACGTGTAGGACCTGCCTTGTTGATAGTGCTGTCAAGAAGGCAGAGTAGCACTTTATTATAGACAGACTTCTCCCCATCTTAGCTACTGTTGTATCAATATGTCTTGACCATGACAGTTTACAATCCAGAGTAACTCCAAGCAGTTTAGTCACCTCAACACCTTAAAATGACCACATTATTTATTACAAGATTTAGTTCAAATTGTATTTGTCACATACACATGGTTAGCAGATGTTAATGCGAGTGTAGCGAACTGCTTGTGCTTCTAGTTCCGACAATTCAATAATAACCAACGAGTAATCTAATTTAACAATTCCACAACTACTACCTTATACACACAAGTGTAAAGGAATGAAGAATATGTACATAAAAATATATGAATGAGTGATGGTACAGAACAGCATAGGCAAGATGCAGCAGATGGTATAGAGTACAGTATATACATATGAGATGAGTAATGTAGGGTATTTAAACATTATATGAAGTGGCATTGTTGAGATGAGGTTTAAGGTTTAGTGAATGATATGTCCCAAATTCAATACTTTTAGTTTTAGAAATGTTTAGGACTAACTTATTCCTTGCCGCCCAATCTGAAACTAACTGCAACTCTTTGTTAAAAGTGTTGCAGTCATTTCAGTCACTGTAGTAGCTGACATATAGGGTTGAGTCATCCGCATAGATAGATACTCTGGCTTTCCTCAAAGCCAGTGGCAATTTATTTGTAAAAAAAAAAGTAATGGGTCTAGACAGCCACCTTGGGGAATTCCTGACTCTACCTGGATTATATTTGAGAGGCTTCCATTAAACAGCACCCTCTGTGTTCTGTTAGACAGGTAACTCTTTATCCATAATATAGCAGGGGGTGTAAAGCCATAACACATATGTTATTCCAGCAGCAGACTATGGTCCAAAATGTCAAAAGCCGCACTGACGTCTAACAAAACAGCCCCACAATCTTTTTATCTTCAATTTCTCTCAGCCAATCATCAGTCATTTGTGTAAGTGCTGTGCTCGTTGAATGTCTTTCTCTGTAAGCTGCAAGTTTGTTGTCAATTTGTTAACTGTAAAATTTCATTGCATCTGGTCAAACACAATTTTTTCCAAAGGTTTACTAAGGGTTGGTAACTTTATTTGACATATTTTTAATGACGGCCTACCCTGGTCAAACCTGGACGATTCTGGGCCAATTGTGCGCCTCCCTATGGGACTCCCAATTAAGGCCGGATGTGATACAGCCTGGATTCAAACCAGAGACTGAAGTGAAGCTTCTTGCACTGAGATGCAGTGCCTTAGAATGCTGAGCCACTCGGAAGCCCAGCAGGCTGATTGGTTGGCTATTTAAGCCAATAATGGCTATTGTTAGGTAGAGGAATGACTTTTGCTTCCCACCAGGCCTGGGGGCACACATATTCTAGTAGGCTTAAGTTGTCAGACCCCGGTGGCTTGTCATTGTTGATAGACAAAAAAAAATAGCCTCTTCCACACTAACTTTACGGAATTTAAAATGACAATTCTTGTCTTTCATAATTTGGTCAAATATACTTGGATATGTAGTGTCAGCATTTGTTATGGCATGTCATACCTAAGTTTGCTTCATCTTGCCAATAAAAAATAATTAAAGTTGTTGCAATATCAGTTGGTTTTGTGATGAATGAGCCATCTGATTGAATGAATGATAGAGCCGATGATAAAGCTCAAAGCTTTTTATGATTATTCTTTATTTCATGTATTTTTGTTTCAAAGTGTAGTAATAACTCTAAAAGTGTGAAACTTGGGGCTCTTTACATTTCAAATCAAATCAAATTGTATTTGTCACATGAGCCGAACACACTCTCACCCGTTTAGCCTTCCAGATCCAGAGCTCTACAGAGCTGTCCAGACATGTCCAGACATGTCCAGAGATGTCCAGAGCTGTCCAGAGATGTCTAGAGATGTCTAGAGATGTCCAGACATGTCTAGACATGTCGAGACATGTCCAGAGCTATCCAGAGATGTCCAGAGCTGTCCAGAGATGTCCAGAGATGTCTAGAGATGTCCAGAGCTGTCCAGACATGTCCAGAGCTATCCAGACATGTCCAGAGCTACCCAGAGATGTCCAGAGATGTCCATAGATGTCCAGAGATGTCCATAGATGTCCAGAGATGTCTAGAGATGTCTAGAAATGTCCAGAGCTGTCCAGCGATGTCTAGAGATGTCTAGAGATGTCCAGACATGTCTAGACATGTCGAGACATGTCCAGAGCTATCCAGAGATGTCCAGAGATGTCTAGACATGTCCAGAGCTGTCCAGACATGTCCAGAGCTATCCAGACATGTCCAGAGCTATCCAGAGATGTCCAGAGATGTCCATAGATGTCCAGAGATGTCTAGAGATGTCTAGAAATGTCCAGAGCTGTCCAGAGATGTCTAGAGATGTCTAGAGAAGTCCAGACATGTCTAGACATGTCGAGACATGTCCAGAGCTATCCAGAGATGTCCAGAGCTGTCCAGACATGTCCAGAGCTATCCAGACATGTCCAGAGCTATCCAGACATGTCCAGAGCTATCCAGAGATGTCCAGAGATGTCCATAGATGTCCAGAGATGTCTAGAGATGTCTAGAAATGTCCAGAGCTGTCCAGAGATGTCTAGAGATGTCTAGAGAAGTCCAGACATGTCTAGACATGTCGAGACATGTCCAGAGCTATCCAGAGATGTCCAGAGCTGTCCAGACATGTCCAGAGCTATCCAGACATGTCCAGAGCTATCCAGAGATGTCCAGAGATGTCCATAGATGTCCAGAGATGTCTAGAGATGTCTAGAAATGTCCAGAGCTGTCCAGAGATGTCTAGAGATGTCCAGACATGTCTAGACATGTCGAGACATGTCCAGAGCTATCCAGAGATGTCATTGGGTTAGGTTTAGGGTTAGGTTTAGAAAAGGGATGATATAAAATACAAGATGTTAAATCTCTCTCTCTCTCTCCATCTCTCATTGGGTTTGGGTTAGGTTTAGAAAAGGGATGATAAACTACAAGATGTTAAATCTCTCTCTCTGTCTCCATCTCTCGTTGGGTTAGGGTTAGGTTTAGAAAAGGGATGATACAAACTACACGATGTTAAATCTCTCTCTCTCCATCTCTCTTTGGGTTCGGGTTAGGTTTAGAAGAGGGATGATACAAACTACAAGATGTTAAATCTCTCTCTCTATCTCCATCTCTCGTTGGGTTAGGGTTAAGTTTAGAAAAGGGATGATATAAACTACAAGATGTTAAATCTCTCTCTCTCCATCTCTCATTGGGTTTGGGTTAGGTTTAGAAAAGGGATGATAAACTACAAGATGTTAAATATCTCTCTCTCCATCTCTCGTTGGGTTAGGGTTATAAAAGGGATGATACAAACTACAAGATGTTAAATCTCTCTCTCTCCATCTCTCGTTGGGTTTGGGTTAGGTTTAGATAAGGGATGATACAAACTACAAGATGTTAAATCTCTCTCTCTCCATCTCTCATTGGGTTTGGGTTAGGTTTAGAAAAGGGATGATAAACTACAAGATGTTAAATCTCTCTCTTTCCATCTCTCGTTTGGTTCGGGTTAGGTTTAGAAAAGGGATGATATAAACGACAAGATGTTAAATCTCTCTCTCTGTCTCCATCTCTCGTTGGGTTAGGGTTAGGTTTAGAAAAGGGATGATATAAAATACAAGATGTTAAATCTCTCTCTCTATCTCCATCTCTCGTTGGGTTAGGGTTAGGTTTAGAAAAGGGATGATATAAACTACAAGATGTTAAATCTCTCTCTCTCTCTCCATCTCTCGTTGGGTTTGGGTTAGGTTTAGAAAAAGGATGATACAAACTACAAGATGTTAAATCTCTCTCTCTCCATCTCTCTTTGGGTTAGGGTTTGGTTTAGATAAGGGATGTTATAAACTACAAGATGTTAAATATCTCTCTCTCTCTCCATCTCTCGTTGTGTTAGGGTCAGAAAAGGATTAAATCAACTATAAAATGGTAAACTCTTTCTCCACTCCTCTCTCTTTGGGTTCTGGTTAGGTTTAGAAAAGGGATGATATAAGCTACAAGATGTTAAATCTCTCTCTCTCTCTACATCTCTCGTTGGGTTTGGGTTAGAAAAGGGATGATTTAAACTTCAAGATGTTAAATCTCTCTCTCTCCATCTCTCGTTGGGTTAGGATTAGAAAAGTGATGATATAAACTGCAAGATGTTAAATCTCTCTCTCTCCATCTCTCGTTGGGTTTGGGTTAGAAAAGGGATGATTTAAACTTCAAGATGTTAAATCTCTATCTCTCTCTCTGTCGTTGGGTTTGGGTTAGGTTTAGAAAAGGGATGATAAAAACTACAAGATGTTAAATCTCTCTCTCTCCATCTCTCGTTGGGTTAGGATTAGAAAAGTGACGATATAAACTACAAGATGTTAAATCTCTCTCTCTCTCTCCCTCCATCTCTCGTTGGGTTTGGGTTAGGTTTAGAAAAGTGATGATATAAACTACAAGATGTTAAATCTCTCTCTCTCTCCATCTCTCGTTGGGTTTGGGTTAGGTTTAGAAAAGGGATGATAAAAACTACAAGATGTTAAATCTCTCTCTCTCCATCTCTCGTTGGGTTAGGTTTAGAAACGGGATGATATAAACTACAAGATGTTAAATCTCTCTCCCTCCATCTCTCGTTGGGTTTGGGTTGGGTTTAGAAAAGTGATGATATAAACTACAAGATGTTAAATCTCTCTCTCTCTCTCCATCTCTCGTTGGGTTTGGGTTAGGTTTAGAAAAGTGATGATATAAACTACAAGATGTTAAATTTCTCTCTCTCTCTCCATCTCTCGTTGGGTTAGGGTTAGGTTTTGAAAAGGGATGATACAAACGACAAGATGTTAAATCTCTCTCTCTCTCTCTCTCTCTCTCTCTCGTTGGGTTAGGGTTAGGTTTTGAAAAGGGATGATTCAAACTACAAGATGTTAAATCTCTCTCTCTCTCTCCATCTCTCTTTGGGTTAGGGTTTGGTTTAGATAAGGGATGATATAAACTATAAAATGTTAAACTCTCTCTCTCTCTCTCTCTCTCTGTCATTGGGTTAGGATTAGGGTTAGGGTTAAATATGAGAAAGGGATGATATAAACTACATGTTTTTAAACTCTCTCTCTCTCTGCCTCTCCCTCTCTTGTTGATTGGAGAGATTTTGTCACGCCTGCTTTGACAGGCTAACCAGAGCTCAGGTCCCAACGGTTTGGCAATTATCCTCTAACCCAGTAGCCTTTTCACTCACACAGTGTGTGTGTAATGAGGATTGGTTGGTTGGAAATAACTGTAGAAGTCTGAAAATCTGGATACTCTTAACATTTCCCTCTAATATACCGTACATCTGCAGGTACACACACCTTAAGCCTTCTTGATCCAGAGCTGTCTGATTCCTGAGTCAGACTGGTGACAATTTCAGATGTTTACAAAGGTCCTGAGGGTTAAACATGTCTCAGAACAGCATGTGGGTTAAACATGTCTCAGAACAGCACATGTGCTAAACATGTCTCAGAACAGCACATAGGTTAAACATGTCTCAAAACAGCACATGGGTAAAACATGTCTCAGAACAGCACATGGGTTAAACATGTCTCAAAACAGCACGTGAGTTAAACATGTCTCAGAACAGCACATGGGTTAAACATGTCTCAGAACAGCACATGGGTAAAACATGTCTCAAAACAGCACATGGGTAAAACATGTCTCAGAACAGCAGGTGGTTTAAACATGTCTCAGAACAGCACATGGGTAAAACATGTCTCAGAACAGCACATGGGTAAAACATGTCTCAGAACAGCAGGTGGTTTAAACATGTCTCAGAACAGCACATGGGTTAAACATGTCTCAAAACAGCACATGGGTAAAACATGTCACAGAACAGCACGTGTAAAACATGTCTCAGAACAGCAGATGGGTTAAACATGTCACATAACAGCACATGGGTAAAGCATGTCTCAGAACAGCACATGTGTTAAACATCTCTCAGCACAGCACATGTGTTAAACATGTCTCAGCACAGCACACGTGTTAAACATGTCTCAGAACAGCACATGGGTTAAACATCTCTCAAAACAGCACATGGGTAAAACATGTCTCAGAACAGTACGTGGGTTAAACATGGCTCCGAACAGCACATGTGTTAAACATGTCTCAGAACAGCACATGGGTTAAACATGTCTCAGCACAGCACATGTGTTAAACATGTCTCAGAACAGCACATGGGTTAAACATCTCTCAAAACAGCACATGGGTTAAACATGTCTCAGAACAGCAAATGGGTTAAACATGTCTCAAAACAGCACATGGGTAAAACATGTCTAAGAACAGCAGGTGTTTTAAACATGTCTCAGAACATCACGTGTTAAACATGTCTCAGAACAGCACATGGGTAAAACATGTCTCAGAACAGCACATGGGTTAAACATGTCTCAGAACAGCACATGAGTTAAACATGTCTAAGAAAAGCACATGGGATAAACATGTCTCAGAACAGCACATGGGTTAAACATCTCTCAAAACAGCACATGGGTAAAACATGTCTCAGAACAGTACGTGGGTTAAACATGGCTCCGAACAGCACATGTGTTAAACATGTCTCAGAACAGCACATGGGTTAAACATGTCTCAGCACAGCACATGTGTTAAACATGTCTCAGAACAGCACATGGGTTAAACATCTCTCAAAACAGCACATGGGTTAAACATGTCTCAGAACAGCAAATGGGTTAAACATGTCTCAAAACAGCACATGGGTAAAACATGTCTAAGAACAGCAAGTGTTTTAAACATGTCTCAGAACATCACGTGTTAAACATGTCTCAGAACAGCACATGGGTAAAACATGTCTCAGAACAGCACATGGGTTAAACATGTCTCAGAACAGCACATGAGTTAAACATGTCTAAGAAAAGCACATGGGATAAACATGTCTCAGAACAGCACATGGGTTAAACATGTCTCAGCACAGCACATGTGTTAAACATGTCTCAGAACAGCACATGGGTTAAACATGTCACAGAACAGCACGTGTAAAACATGTCTCAGAACAGCAGATGGGTTAAACATGTCTCAGAACAGCACATGGGTTAAACATGTCTCAGAACAGCACATGGGTTAAACATGTCTCAGAACAGCACGTGTTAAACATGTCTCAGAACAGCACATGAGTTAAACATGTCTCAGAACAGCACATGGGTTAAACATGTCACATAACAGCACATGGGTAAAACATGTCTCAGAACAGCACATGTGTTAAACATCTCTCAGCACAGCACATGTGTTAAACATGTCTCAGCACAGCACACGTGTTAAACATGTCTCAGAACAGCACATGGGTTAAACATCTCTCAAAACAGCACATGGGTAAAACATGTCTCAGAACAGTACATGGGTTAAACATGGCTCCGAACAGCACATGGGTAAAACATGTCACAGAACAGCACGTGGTTTAAACATGTCTCAGAACAGCACATGGGTAAAACATGTCACAGAACAGCACGTGGTTTAAACATGTCTCAGAACAGCACACGGGTAAAACATGTCTCAGAACAGCACATGGGTAAATCATGTCACAGAACAGCACATGTAAAACATGTCTCAGAACAGCACATGGGATAAACATGTCTCAGAACAGCACATGGGTTAAACATGTCTCAGCACAGCACATGTGTTAAACATGTCTCAGAACAGCACATGGGTTAAACATGTCACAGAACAGCACGTGTAAAACATGTCTCAGAACAGCACATGGGTTAAACATGTCTCAGAACAGCACATGGGTTAAACATGTCTCAGAACAGCACGTGTTAAACATGTCTCAGAACAGCACATGAGTTAAACATGTCTCAGAACAGCACATGGGTTAAACATGTCACATAACAGCACATGGGTAAAACATGTCTCAGAACAGCACATGTGTTAAAATTCTCTCAGCACAGCACATGTTTTAAACATGTCTCAGCACAGCACACGTGTTAAACATGTCTCAAAACAGCACATGGGTAAAACATGTCTCAGAACAGCAGGTGGTTTAAACATGTCTCAGAACAGCACATGGGTTAAACATGTCTCAGAACAGCACATGGGTAAAACATGTCTCAGAACAGCACATGGGTTAAACATGTCTCAGAACAGCACATGAGTTAAACATGTCTAAGAAAAGCACATGGGATAAACATGTCTCAGAACAGCACATGGGTTAAACATGTCTCAGCACAGCACATGTGTTAAACATGTCTCAGAACAGCACATGGGTTAAACATGTCACAGAACAGCACGTGTAAAACATGTCTCAGAACAGCAGATGGGTTAAACATGTCTCAGAACAGCACATGGGTTAAACATGTCTCAGAACAGCACATGGGTTAAACATGTCTCAGAACAGCACGTGTTAAACATGTCTCAGAACAGCACATGAGTTAAACATGTCTCAGAACAGCACATGGGTTAAACATGTCACATAACAGCACATGGGTAAAACATGTCTCAGAACAGCACATGTGTTAAACATCTCTCAGCACAGCACATGTGTTAAACATGTCTCAGCACAGCACACGTGTTAAACATGTCTCAGAACAGCACATGGGTTAAACATCTCTCAAAACAGCACATGGGTAAAACATGTCTCAGAACAGTACATGGGTTAAACATGGCTCCGAACAGCACATGGGTAAAACATGTCTCAGAACAGCAGGTGGTTTAAACATGTCTCAGAACAGCACATGGGTTAAACATGTCTCAAAACAGCACATGGGTAAAACATGTCACAGAACAGCACGTGTAAAACATGTCTCAGAACAGCAGATGGGTTAAACATGTCACATAACAGCACATGGGTAAAGCATGTCTCAGAACAGCACATGTGTTAAACATCTCTCAGCACAGCACATGTGTTAAACATGTCTCAGCACAGCACACGTGTTAAACATGTCTCAGAACAGCACATGGGTTAAACATCTCTCAAAACAGCACATGGGTAAAACATGTCTCAGAACAGTACGTGGGTTAAACATGGCTCCGAACAGCACATGTGTTAAACATGTCTCAGAACAGCACATGGGTTAAACATGTCTCAGCACAGCACATGTGTTAAACATGTCTCAGAACAGCACATGGGTTAAACATCTCTCAAAACAGCACATGGGTTAAACATGTCTCAGAACAGCAAATGGGTTAAACATGTCTCAAAACAGCACATGGGTAAAACATGTCTAAGAACAGCAGGTGTTTTAAACATGTCTCAGAACATCACGTGTTAAACATGTCTCAGAACAGCACATGGGTAAAACATGTCTCAGAACAGCACATGGGTTAAACATGTCTCAGAACAGCACATGAGTTAAACATGTCTAAGAAAAGCACATGGGATAAACATGTCTCAGAACAGCACATGGGTTAAACATCTCTCAAAACAGCACATGGGTAAAACATGTCTCAGAACAGTACGTGGGTTAAACATGGCTCCGAACAGCACATGTGTTAAACATGTCTCAGAACAGCACATGGGTTAAACATGTCTCAGCACAGCACATGTGTTAAACATGTCTCAGAACAGCACATGGGTTAAACATCTCTCAAAACAGCACATGGGTTAAACATGTCTCAGAACAGCAAATGGGTTAAACATGTCTCAAAACAGCACATGGGTAAAACATGTCTAAGAACAGCAAGTGTTTTAAACATGTCTCAGAACATCACGTGTTAAACATGTCTCAGAACAGCACATGGGTAAAACATGTCTCAGAACAGCACATGGGTTAAACATGTCTCAGAACAGCACATGAGTTAAACATGTCTAAGAAAAGCACATGGGATAAACATGTCTCAGAACAGCACATGGGTTAAACATGTCTCAGCACAGCACATGTGTTAAACATGTCTCAGAACAGCACATGGGTTAAACATGTCACAGAACAGCACGTGTAAAACATGTCTCAGAACAGCAGATGGGTTAAACATGTCTCAGAACAGCACATGGGTTAAACATGTCTCAGAACAGCACATGGGTTAAACATGTCTCAGAACAGCACGTGTTAAACATGTCTCAGAACAGCACATGAGTTAAACATGTCTCAGAACAGCACATGGGTTAAACATGTCACATAACAGCACATGGGTAAAACATGTCTCAGAACAGCACATGTGTTAAACATCTCTCAGCACAGCACATGTGTTAAACATGTCTCAGCACAGCACACGTGTTAAACATGTCTCAGAACAGCACATGGGTTAAACATCTCTCAAAACAGCACATGGGTAAAACATGTCTCAGAACAGTACATGGGTTAAACATGGCTCCGAACAGCACATGGGTAAAACATGTCACAGAACAGCACGTGGTTTAAACATGTCTCAGAACAGCACATGGGTAAAACATGTCACAGAACAGCACGTGGTTTAAACATGTCTCAGAACAGCACACGGGTAAAACATGTCTCAGAACAGCACATGGGTAAATCATGTCACAGAACAGCACATGTAAAACATGTCTCAGAACAGCACATGGGATAAACATGTCTCAGAACAGCACATGGGTTAAACATGTCTCAGCACAGCACATGTGTTAAACATGTCTCAGAACAGCACATGGGTTAAACATGTCACAGAACAGCACGTGTAAAACATGTCTCAGAACAGCAGATGGGTTAAACATGTCTCAGAACAGCACATGGGTTAAACATGTCTCAGAACAGCACATGGGTTAAACATGTCTCAGAACAGCACGTGTTAAACATGTCTCAGAACAGCACATGAGTTAAACATGTCTCAGAACAGCACATGGGTTAAACATGTCACATAACAGCACATGGGTAAAACATGTCTCAGAACAGCACATGTGTTAAAATTCTCTCAGCACAGCACATGTTTTAAACATGTCTCAGCACAGCACACGTGTTAAACATGTCTCAAAACAGCACATGGGTAAAACATGTCTCAGAACAGCAGGTGGTTTAAACATGTCTCAGAACAGCACATGGGTTAAACATGTCTCAGAACAGCACATGGGTAAAACATGTCTCAGAACAGCAGGTGGTTTAAACATGTCTCAGAACAGCACATGGGTTAAACATGTCTCAAAACAGCACATGGGTAAAACATGTCACAGAACAGCACGTGTAAAACATGTCTCAGAACAGCAGATGGGTTAAACATGTCACATAACAGCACATGGGTAAAGCATGTCTCAGAACAGCACATGTGTTAAACATCTCTCAGCACAGCACATGTGTTAAACATGTCTCAGCACAGCACACGTGTTAAACATGTCTCAGAACAGCACATGGGTTAAACATCTCTCAAAACAGCACATGGGTAAAACATGTCTCAGAACAGTACGTGGGTTAAACATGGCTCCGAACAGCACATGTGTTAAACATGTCTCAGAACAGCACATGGGTTAAACATGTCTCAGCACAGCACATGTGTTAAACATGTCTCAGAACAGCACATGGGTTAAACATCTCTCAAAACAGCACATGGGTTAAACATGTCTCAGAACAGCAAATGGGTTAAACATGTCTCAAAACAGCACATGGGTAAAACATGTCTAAGAACAGCAGGTGTTTTAAACATGTCTCAGAACATCACGTGTTAAACATGTCTCAGAACAGCACATGGGTAAAACATGTCTCAGAACAGCACATGGGTTAAACATGTCTCAGAACAGCACATGAGTTAAACATGTCTAAGAAAAGCACATGGGATAAACATGTCTCAGAACAGCACATGGGTTAAACATCTCTCAAAACAGCACATGGGTAAAACATGTCTCAGAACAGTACGTGGGTTAAACATGGCTCCGAACAGCACATGTGTTAAACATGTCTCAGAACAGCACATGGGTTAAACATGTCTCAGCACAGCACATGTGTTAAACATGTCTCAGAACAGCACATGGGTTAAACATCTCTCAAAACAGCACATGGGTTAAACATGTCTCAGAACAGCAAATGGGTTAAACATGTCTCAAAACAGTACATGGGTAAAACATGTCTAAGAACAGCAAGTGTTTTAAACATGTCTCAGAACATCACGTGTTAAACATGTCTCAGAACAGCACATGGGTAAAACATGTCTCAGAACAGCACATGGGTTAAACATGTCTCAGAACAGCACATGAGTTAAACATGTCTCAGAACAGCACATGGGTTAAACATGTCTCAGCACAGCACATGTGTTAAACATGTCTCAGAACAGCACATGGGTTAAACATGTCACAGAACAGCACGTGTAAAACATGTCTCAGAACAGCACATGGGATAAACATGTCTCAGAACAGCACATGGGTTAAACATGTCTCAGCACAGCACATGTGTTAAACATGTCTCAGAACAGCACATGGGTTAAACATGTCACAGAACAGCACGTGTAAAACATGTCTCAGAACAGCAGATGGGTTAAACATGTCTCAGAACAGCACATGGGTTAAACATGTCTCAGAACAGCACATGGGTTAAACATGTCTCAGAACAGCACGTGTTAAACATGTCTCAGAACAGCACATGAGTTAAACATGTCTCAGAACAGCACATGGGTTAAACATGTCACATAACAGCACATGGGTAAAACATGTCTCAGAACAGCACATGTGTTAAACATCTCTCAGCACAGCACATGTGTTAAACATGTCTCAGCACAGCACACGTGTTAAACATGTCTCAGAACAGCACATGGGTTAAACATCTCTCAAAACAGCACATGGGTAAAACATGTCTCAGAACAGTACATGGGTTAAACATGGCTCCGAACAGCACATGGGTAAAACATGTCACAGAACAGCACGTGGTTTAAACATGTCTCAGAACATCACATGGGTAAAACATGTCACCAAACAGCACGTGGTTTAAACATGTCTCAGAACAGCACACGGGTAAAACATGTCTCAGAACAGCACATGGGTAAATCATGTCACAGAACAGCACATGTAAAACATGTCTCAGAACAGCACATGGGATAAACATGTCTCAGAACAGCACATGGGATAAACATGTCTCAGAACAGCACATGAGTTAAACATGTCTCAGAACAGCACATGGGTTAAACATGTCTCAGCACAGCACATGTGTTAAACATGTCTCAGAACAGCACATGGGTTAAACATGTCACAGAACAGCACGTGTAAAACATGTCTCAGAACAGCACATGGGATAAACATGTCTCAGAACAGCACATGGGTTAAACATGTCTCAGCACAGCACATGTGTTAAACATGTCTCAGAACAGCACATGGGTTAAACATGTCACAGAACAGCACGTGTAAAACATGTCTCAGAACAGCAGATGGGTTAAACATGTCTCAGAACAGCACATGGGTTAAACATGTCTCAGAACAGCACATGGGTTAAACATGTCTCAGAACAGCACGTGTTAAACATGTCTCAGAACAGCACATGAGTTAAACATGTCTCAGAACAGCACATGGGTTAAACATGTCACATAACAGCACATGGGTAAAACATGTCTCAGAACAGCACATGTGTTAAACATCTCTCAGCACAGCACATGTGTTAAACATGTCTCAGCACAGCACACGTGTTAAACATGTCTCAGAACAGCACATGGGTTAAACATCTCTCAAAACAGCACATGGGTAAAACATGTCTCAGAACAGTACATGGGTTAAACATGGCTCCGAACAGCACATGGGTAAAACATGTCACAGAACAGCACGTGGTTTAAACATGTCTCAGAACATCACATGGGTAAAACATGTCACCAAACAGCACGTGGTTTAAACATGTCTCAGAACAGCACACGGGTAAAACATGTCTCAGAACAGCACATGGGTAAATCATGTCACAGAACAGCACATGTAAAACATGTCTCAGAACAGCACATGGGATAAACATGTCTCAGAACAGCACATGGGTTAAACATGTCTCAGCACAGCACATGTGTTAAACATGTCTCAGAACAGCACATGGGTTAAACATGTCACAGAACAGCACGTGTAAAACATGTCTCAGAACAGCAGATGGGTTAAACATGTCTCAGAACAGCACATGGGTTAAACATGTCTCAGAACAGCACATGGGTTAAACATGTCTCAGAACAGCACGTGTTAAACATGTCTCAGAACAGCACATGAGTTAAACATGTCTCAGAACAGCACATGGGTTAAACATGTCACATAACAGCACATGGGTAAAACATGTCTCAGAACAGCACATGTGTTAAACATCTCTCAGCACAGCACATGTTTTAAACATGTCTCAGCACAGCACACGTGTTAAACATGTCTCAGAACAGCACATGGGTTAAACATCTCTCAAAACAGCACATGGGTAAAACATGTCTCAGAACAGTACATGGGTTAAACATGGCTCCGAACAGCACATGGGTAAAACATGTCACAGAACAGCACGTGGTTTAAACATGTCTCAGAACAGCACATGGGTAAAACATGTCACAGAACAGCACGTGGTTTAAACATGTCTCAGAACAGCACACGGGTAAAACATGTCTCAGAACAGCACATGGGTAAATCATGTCACAGAACAGCACATGTAAAACATGTCTCAGAACAGCAGATGGGTTAAACATGTCTCAGAACAGCACATGGGTTAAACATGTCTAAGAAAAGCACATGGGTAAAACATGTCTCAGAACAGCACATGGGTTAAACATGTCTCAGAACAGCACATGAGTTAAACATGTCTAAGAAAAGCACATGGGATAAACATGTCTCAGAACAGCACATGGGTTAAACATCTCTCAAAACAGCACATGGGTAAAACATGTCTCAGAACAGTACGTGGGTTAAACATGGCTCCGAACAGCACATGTGTTAAACATGTCTCAGAACAGCACATGGGTTAAACATGTCTCAGCACAGCACATGTGTTAAACATGTCTCAGAACAGCACATGGGTTAAACATCTCTCAAAACAGCACATGGGTTAAACATGTCTCAGAACAGCAAATGGGTTAAACATGTCTCAAAACAGCACATGGGTAAAACATGTCTAAGAACAGCAAGTGTTTTAAACATGTCTCAGAACATCACGTGTTAAACATGTCTCAGAACAGCACATGGGTAAAACATGTCTCAGAACAGCACATGGGTTAAACATGTCTCAGAACAGCACATGAGTTAAACATGTCTAAGAAAAGCACATGGGATAAACATGTCTCAGAACAGCACATGGGTTAAACATGTCTCAGCACAGCACATGTGTTAAACATGTCTCAGAACAGCACATGGGTTAAACATGTCACAGAACAGCACGTGTAAAACATGTCTCAGAACAGCAGATGGGTTAAACATGTCTCAGAACAGCACATGGGTTAAACATGTCTCAGAACAGCACATGGGTTAAACATGTCTCAGAACAGCACGTGTTAAACATGTCTCAGAACAGCACATGAGTTAAACATGTCTCAGAACAGCACATGGGTTAAACATGTCACATAACAGCACATGGGTAAAACATGTCTCAGAACAGCACATGTGTTAAACATCTCTCAGCACAGCACATGTGTTAAACATGTCTCAGCACAGCACACGTGTTAAACATGTCTCAGAACAGCACATGGGTTAAACATCTCTCAAAACAGCACATGGGTAAAACATGTCTCAGAACAGTACATGGGTTAAACATGGCTCCGAACAGCACATGGGTAAAACATGTCACAGAACAGCACGTGGTTTAAACATGTCTCAGAACAGCACATGGGTAAAACATGTCACAGAACAGCACGTGGTTTAAACATGTCTCAGAACAGCACACGGGTAAAACATGTCTCAGAACCGCACATGGGTAAATCATGTCACAGAACAGCACATGTAAAACATGTCTCAGAACAGCACATGGGATAAACATGTCTCAGAACAGCACATGGGTTAAACATGTCTCAGCACAGCACATGTGTTAAACATGTCTCAGAACAGCACATGGGTTAAACATGTCACAGAACAGCACGTGTAAAACATGTCTCAGAACAGCAGATGGGTTAAACATGTCTCAGAACAGCACATGGGTTAAACATGTCTCAGAACAGCACATGGGTTAAACATGTCTCAGAACAGCACGTGTTAAACATGTCTCAGAACAGCACATGAGTTAAACATGTCTCAGAACAGCACATGGGTTAAACATGTCACATAACAGCACATGGGTAAAACATGTCTCAGAACAGCACATGTGTTAAACATCTCTCAGCACAGCACATGTGTTAAACATGTCTCAGCACAGCACACGTGTTAAACATGTCTCAGAACAGCACATGGGTTAAACATCTCTCAAAACAGCACATGGGTAAAACATGTCTCAGAACAGTACATGGGTTAAACATGGCTCCGAACAGCACATGGGTAAAACATGTCACAGAACAGCACGTGGTTTAAACATGTCTCAGAACAGCACATGGGTAAAACATGTCACAGAACAGCACGTGGTTTAAACATGTCTCAGAACAGCACACGGGTAAAACATGTCTCAGAACAGCACATGGGTAAATCATGTCACAGAACAGCACATGTAAAACATGTCTCAGAACAGCAGATGGGTTAAACATGTCTCAGAACAGCACATGGGTTAAACATGTCTCAGAACAGCACATGGGTAAAACATGTCTCAGAACAGCACATGGGTAAAACATGTCTCAGCACATTGTTGGTTAAACATGTCTCAGAACAGCACATGGGTTAAACATGTCTCAGAACAGCACATGGTTAAAACATGTCTCAGCACAGTGTTGGTTAAACATGTCTCAGAACAGCACATGGGTTAAACATGTCTCAGAACAGCACATGGGTTAAACATGTCTCAGAACAGCACATGTGTTAAACATGTCTCAGAACAGCACATGTGTTAAACATGTCTCAGAAGAGCACATGTGTTAAATATCTCTCAAAACAGCACATGGGTTAAACATGTCTCAGAACAGCACGTGGTTTAAACATGTCTCAGAACAGCACATGGGTTAAACATGTCTCAAATCAGCACATTGGTAAAACATGTCTCAGAACAGCACATGGGTAAAACATGTCTCAGAACAGCACATGGGTTAAACATGTCTCAGAACAGCACATGGGTAAAACATGTCTCAGCACAGCACATGTGTTAAACATGTCTCAGAACAGCACATGGGTTAAACATGTCTCAGAACAGCACATGGGTTAAACATCTCTCAAAACAGCACATGGGTTAAACATGTCTCAGAACAGCACGTGGGTTAAACATGGCTCCGAACAGCACGTGTTAAACATCTCTCAGCACAGCACATGTGTTAAACATGTCTCAGCACAGCACATGTGTTAAACATGTCTCAGAACAGCACATGGGTTAAACATCTCTCAAAAAAACACATAGGTTAAACATGTCTCAGAACAGCAAATGGGTTAAACATGTCTCAGAACAGCACATGTGTTAAACATGTCACTGAACAGCACATGGGTAAAACATCTCAGAACAGCACGTGGGTTAAACATGGCTCAGAACAGCACATGGGTTAAACATGTCACAGAACAGCACGTGTAAAACATGTCTCAGAACAGCAGATGGGTTAAACATGTCTCAGAACAGCACATGGGTTAAACATGTCTCAGAACAGCACATGGGTTAAACATGTCTCAGAACAGCACGTGTTAAACATGTCTCAGAACAGCACATGAGTTAAACATGTCTCAGAACAGCACATGGGTTAAACATGTCACATAACAGCACATGGGTAAAACATGTCTCAGAACAGCACATGTGTTAAACATCTCTCAGCACTGCACATGTGTTAAACATGTCTCAGCACAGCACACGTGTTAAACATGTCTCAGAACAGCACATGGGTTAAACATCTCTCAAAACAGCACATGGGTAAAACATGTCTCAGAACAGTACATGGGTTAAACATGGCTCCGAACAACACATGGGTAAAACATGTCACAGAACAGCACGTGGTTTAAACATGTCTCAGAAGAGCACATGGGTTAAACATGTCTCAGAACAGCACACGGGTAAAACATGTCTCAGAACAGCACATGGGTAAATCATGTCACAGAACAGCACGTGTAAAACATGTCTCAGAACAGCAGATGGGTTAAACATGTCTCAGAACAGCACATGGGTTAAACATGTCTCAGAACAGCACATGGGTAAAACATGTCTCAGAACAGCACATGGGTAAAACATGTCTCAGCACATTGTTGGTTAAACATGTCTCAGAACAGCACATGGGTTAAACATGTCTCAGAACAGCACATGGGTAAAACACGTCTCAGCACAGTGTTGGTTAAACATGTCTCAGAACAGCACATGGGTTAAACATGTCTCAGAACAGCACATGGGTTAAACATGTCTCAGAACAGCACATGTGTTAAACATGTCTCAGAACAGCACATGTGTTAAACATGTCTCAGAAGAGCACATGTGTTAAACATCTCTCAAAACAGCACATGGGTTAAACATGTCTCAGAACAGCACGTGGTTTAAACATGTCTCAGAACAGCACATGGGTTAAACATGTCTCAAATCAGCACATTGGTAAAACATGTCTCAGAACAGCACATGGGTTAAACATGTCTCAGAACAGCACGAGTTAAACATGTCTCAGAACAGCAGATGGGTTAAACATGTCACATAACAGCACATGGGTAAAACATGTCTCAGAACAGCACATGGGTTAAACATGTCTCAGAACAGCAGATGGGTTAAACATGTCTCAGAACAGCACATGGGTTAAACATGTCTCAGAACAGCACATGGGTTAAACATGTCTCAGAACAGCACATGGGTAAAACATGTCTCAGCACAGCACATGTGTTAAACATGTCTCAGCACAGCACATGTGTTAAACATGTCTCAGAACAGCAGATGGGTTAAACATGTCTCAGAACAGCACATGGGTAAAACATGTCTCAGAACAGCACATGGGTTAAACATGTCTCAGAACAGCACATGGGTAAAACATGTCTCAGCACAGCACATGTGTTAAACATGTCTCAGAACAGCACATGGGTTAAACATCTCTCAAAACAGCACATGGGTTAAACATGTCTCAGAACAGCACGTGGGTTAAACATGGCTCCGAACAGCACGTGTTAAACATCTCTCAGCACAGCACATGTGTTAAACATGTCTCAGAACAGCACATGGGTTAAACATCTCTCAAAAAAACACATGGGTTAAACATGTCTCAGAACAGCAAATGGGTTAAACATGTCTCAGAACAGCACATGTGTTAAACATGTCACTGAACAGCACATGGGTAAAACATCTCAGAACAGCACGTGGGTTAAACATGGCTCAGAACAGCACATGTGTTAAACATGTCTCAGAACAGCACATGTGTTAAACATCTCTCAAAACAGCACATGGGTTAAACACGGCTCAGAACAGCAAATGGGTTAAACATGTCTCAAAACAGCACGTGGTTTAAACATGTCTCAGAACATCACGTGTTAAACATGTCTCAGAACATCAAATCAAATGAAATTTATTTGTCACATACACATGGTTAGCAGATGTTAATGCGAGTGTAGCGAAATGCTTGTGCTTCTAGTTCCGACAATGCAGTAATAACCAACAAGTAATCTAACTAACAATTCCTAAACTACTGTCTTATACACAGTGTAAGGGGATAAAGAATATGTACATAAGGATATATGAGTGAGTGATGGTACAGAGCAGCATAGGCAAGATACAGTAGATGGTATCGAGTACAGTATATACATATGAGATGAGTATGTAAACAAAGTGGCATAGTTAAAGTGGCTAGTGATACATGTATTACATAAGGATGCAGTCGATGATATAGAGTACAGTATATACGTATGCATATGAGATGAATAATGTAGGGTAAGTAACATTATATAAGGTAGCATTGTTTAAAGTGGCTAGTGATATATTTACATCATTTCCCATCAATTCCCATTATTAAAGTGGCTGGAGTTGAGTCAGTGTCAGTGTGTTGGCAGCAGCCACTCAATGTTAGTGGTGGCTGTTTAACAGTCTGATGGCCTTGAGATAGAAGCTGTTTTTCAGTCTCTCGGTCCCAGCTTTGATGCACCTGTACTGACCTCGCCTTCTGGATGATAGCGGGGTGAACAGGCAGTGGCTCGGGTGGTTGATGTCCTTGATGATCTTTATGGCCTTCCTGTAACATCGGGTGGTGTAGGTGTCCAGGAGGGCAGGTAGTTTGCCCCCGGTGATGCGTTGTGCAGACCTCACTACACTCTGGAGAGCCTTACGGTTGAGGGCGGAGCAGTTGCCGTACCAGGCGGTGATACAGCCCGCCAGGATGCTCTCGATTGTGCATCTGTAGAAGTTTGTGAGTGCTTTTGGTGACAAGCCGAATTTCTTCAGCCTCCTGAGGTTGAAGAGGCGCTGCTGCGCCTTCTTCACGATAATGTCTGTGTGAGTGGACCAATTCAGTTTGTCTGTGGTGTGTATGCCAAGGAACTTAAAACTTGCTACTCTCTCCACTACTGTTCCATCGATGTGGATAGGGGGGTGTTCCCTCTGCTGTTTCCTGAAGTCCACAATCATCTCCTTAGTTTTGTTGACGTTGAGTGTGAGGTTATTTTCCTGACACCACACTCCGAGGGCCCTCACCTCCTCCCTGTAGACCGTCTCGTCGTTGTTGGTAATCAAGCCTACCACTGTTGTGTCGTCCGCAAACTTGATGATTGAGTTGGAGGCGTGCGTGGCCACGCAGTCGTGGGTGAACAGGGAGTACAGGAGAGGGCTCAGAACGCACCCTAGTGGGGCCCCAGTGTTGAGGATCAGCGGGGAGGAGATGTTGTTACCTACCCTCACCACCTGGGGGCGGCCCGTCAGGAAGTCCAGTACCCAGTTGCACAGGGCGGGGTCGAGACCCAGGGTCTCGAGCTTGATGACGGGCTTGGAGGGTACTATGGTGTTGAATACCGAGCTGTAGTCGATGAACAGCATTCTCACATAGGTATTCCTCTTGTCCAGATGGGTTAGGGCAGTGTGGTTGAGATTGCATCGTCTGTGGACCTATTTGAGCGCTAAGCAAATTGGAGTGGGTCTAGTGTGTCAGGTAGGGTGGAGGTGATATGGTCCTTGACTAGTCTCTCAAAGCACTTCATGATGACGGAAGTGAGTGCTACGGGGCGGTAGTCGTTTAGCTCAGTTACATCACATGGGTTAAACATGTCTCAGAACAGCAGATGGGTTAGACCTGTCTCAGAACTGCACATGTGCTAAACATGTCCCAGAACAGCACATGGGTTAAACATGTCTCAGAACAGCACATGGGTGAAACATGTCTTAGAACACCACATGGGTTAAACATGTCTCAGAACAGCACATGGGTGAAACGTCTTAGAACAGCACATGAGATAAACATGACTCAGAACAGCACATGGGTAAAACATGTCTCAGAACAGCACGTGTTAGACATGTCTCAGAACAGCACATGGGTTAAACATGTCTCAGAACAGCACGTGGGTTAAACATGTCTCAGAACAGCACATGGGTTAAACATGTCTCAGAACAGCACATGGGTGAAACGTCTTAGAACAGCACATGAGTTAAACATGACTCAGAACAGCACATGGGTAAAACATGACTCAGAACAGCACATGGGTAAAACATGTCTCAGAACAGCACGTGTTAGACATGTCTCAGAACAGCACATGGGTTAAACATGTCTCAGAACAGCACGTGGGTTAAACATGTCTCAGAACAGCACGTGGGTTAAACATGTCCCAGAACAGCACATGGGTTAAACATGTCTCAGAACAGCACATGGGGTGAAACATGTCTTAGAACACCACATGGGTTAAACATGACTCAGAACAGCACATGTGTTAAACATGTCTCAGAACAGCACATGAGTTAAACATGTCTCAGAACAGCACATGGGTTAAACATGTCTCAGAACAGCACGTGGGTTAAACATGTCTCAGAACCGCACATGGGTTAAACATGTCTCAGAACAGCATGTGGGTTAAACATGTCTCAGAACAGCACATGTGTTAAACATGTCTCAGAACAGCACGTGGGTTAAACATGTCTCAGAACAGCACATGGGTTAAACATGTCTCAGAACAGCACGTGGGTTAAACATGTCTCAGAACAGCACATGGGTTAAACATGTCTCAGAACAGCACGTGGGTTAAACATGTCTCAGAACCGCACATGGGTTAAACATGTCTCAGAACAGCACGTGGGTTAAACATGTCTCAGAACAGCACATGGGTTAAACATGTCTCAGAACAGCACGTGGGTTAAACATGTCTCAGAACAGCACATGGGTTAAACATGTCTCAGAATGCACATGGGTCTGTTTTCAGCGGATGAGTAAAATGTATTCAGAACGTGCAAAGCCGTTACACAGCTGTATATGGTAAGTCTGAATAACAATTACTGAGATGTGGGTAGGAAGGCGTACGTTGGAAAGGCATACATTTCCTACGTCTGAAAAAGTCTCTAACTGAGTGAAAACACAAACACACAACTTGTCAATCAAAGGCTAGGGGGCAGTATTTTTACATCTAGATGAAAAGCGTGCCCAAAGTAAACTACCTGCTACTCATGCCCAGAACCTTGGATTTGCATATTATTAGTACATTTGGATATAAAACACTCTGAAGGTTCTAAAACGGTTTGAATAATGTCTGTGAGTGTAACAGAACTGATTTGGCAGGCTAAACCCCAAGGACAATCCATCCAGGAATGTATTTTTGAGGTCAATGTGTTTTTGAGGTCAATGTTTTCTATGGGAAGCTCTTCTTAATAGGAATTTGCTTGCAGTTCCTATGGATTCCACTAGATGTCAAGAGTCTTTAGAAATAGGTTGATGTATTTCTTTTGAGAGATGAAGAAGTAGCCCTGTCCTTTCCATGTGTCACTCCAGGTGGACTCTCGTCTTTTGGTGTGCGCGACCTGGAACGTGCTTCACTTTGTTTTCGTCTGGTATTGAACACAGTTTATCCCTTCTAAAATTGTATCGATTATTTAGGTTTTAGGATACCTAAGGTTGGATTTGAAAAGTTGTTTGAAATGTTTTGACCAAGTTTACAGGTAACTTCTTAGATACTTTGTAGGCATGTTCGGCGAGTTGAAACTGGTGCATTTCTGATTCAAACGGGTTCAAACTGATTCAAAATTTATCGAACAAAAAGACCATTTGTGATGTTTCTGGGACATTTTGGCGTGCCAACATAAGAAGATCTTCAAAGGAAAGGCATGAATTATATCATTATTTCTGACTTTTGTGTCGCACCTGGCTGGTTGAAATAGGATTTTCATGTGTTTGTATGCGGGGTGCTGTCCTCAGATAATTGCACGGTCTGCTTTCGCCGTAAAGCCTTTTTGAAATCTGACACTGTGGCTGGATTAACAAGAAGTTACGCTGTATTTTGATGTATAACACTTGTATGTTTAATGAGTCTTTCTAGTTTGAATTTGGCCCTGCAAATTCATTGGATGTTGTCAAATCAGGGTTAGGGTTAGCGGGAATGGGGGTGAAGGGATCCCCAAGTTAAACAGCCTATTATCACAACACATTTACCTTAAATATCCTATTATCACAACACATTTAATTAAATATCCTATTATCACAACACATTTACCTTAAATATCCTATTATCACAATGTATTTACCTTAAATATCCTATTATCACAACATAATTACCTTAAATATCCTATCATAACAATACAATTACCTTAAAGAACTTCTTCAGGATTGATGGGTCCCCTGCGGGAGGGTTGAGTTAATGTAGGCTAACGCGATTAGCATGAGGTTGTAAGAAACAAGAAAGTTTCCCAGGACATAGACATATCTGATATTGACAGAAATCTTAAATTCTTGTAAGTCTAACTGCACTATCCAATTCACAGTAGCTATTACAGTGAAAGAATACCATGCTATTGTTTGAGGAGAGTGCACAGTTTTGAACTAGAAAAGTTAGGTATATTTGGGCAGTCTTGATACAATATTTTCAACAGAAGTGCAATGGTTCATTGGATCAGACTAAAACTTTGCGCATACACTGCTGTGGCCAATATATAAATTGCAATTGGGTTGGAATAATATATTATGGCCTTTCTGTTGCATTTCAAAAATACAAAATGAAAACTGAAAACGGTTGGGTTTTTCATTGTATTATCTTTTACCAGATCTAATGTGTTAAATTCTCCTACATTCCTTTCACATTTCTACAAACTTTAAAGTGTTTCCTTTCAAATGGTACCAAGAAAATGCATATCTTTGCTTCAGGGCCTGAGCTACAGGCAGTTAGATTTGTGTATGTCATTTTAGGCAAAAGTAGAAAAAAAGGGGCAGATTTTTTAAATTTTACCTTTATTTAACCAGGCAAGTCAGTTAAGAACAAATTCTTATTTTCAATGATGGCCTGGGAACAGTGGGTTAACTGCCTGTTCAGGGGCAGAACGACAGATTTGTACCTTGTCAGCTCGGGGGTTTGAACTCGCAATCTTCCGGTTACTAGTCCAACGCTCTAACCACTAGGCTTCCCTGCCGAAGAGATCCTTAAGAAGTTGTAAATACCATACTATCACAACACCATTACCTTTAACATCCTATTATCAAAATCAAATCAAATTTTATTGGTCACATACACATGGTTAGCAGATGTTATTGCGAGTGTTTTGCGAAATGCTTGTGATTCTAGTTCCAACAGTGCAGTAATATTTAACAAGTAATCTAACAATTCCCCAACAATTACCTAATAAACACAAATCTAATGGTGTGAATGAGAATATGTACATATAAATATATGTATGAGCGATGGCCGAGCGGTATAGGCAAGATGCAGTAGATGGTATAAAATACAGTATATGTGATATTTTAAAAACAAATAAGGTATAGGGGGCAGCATTTTCACTTTTGGATAAATAGCATACCCAATTTCAACTTCCTGCTACTCATGCCAGGAATATAAGATATGCATATTATTAGTAGATTTTGATAGAAAACACTCGGAAGTTCCTAAAACTGTTTTAATCATGTCTGTGAGTATAATTATCCTGTTAAGGCTCGGGAGAATACTGACCCCTTTGGATGAATTGCGTGCCCATAGTAAACTGGAAAAAAATCTGTCCAAAATTGCTAATATATGCATATAATAATTATTATTGAATAGAAAACACTCTAAAGCTTCTAAATCCATTTGAATTATGTCTGTATGTATCGCAGAAATCTCCCAAGCTATTTTTCTCATCAGGAAAGTTGGGCCAACTTTGACGTCATCGCCCCCACCCTTCCCAACCAGCTATGGATCTGGGATCAGTTTCTATGTCTTCCGCGATATGTCTTCTATCAGTAGAGCGTGTAATTGTGCAGATCCCGCGAGCTTTGACCCTTTGGCAGGCTAAATACTGGGTGTCGCGAGAAAATAGATGCGCGTTCTGGCGCGAATTGTACAGTCATTCCTTCGTTCCAGATTGTCTGAGAGGAGTTGCTTTTGTCCGGTCGAATCGCCAATTGTTTTGTACGTTAATAACATCCTAAAGCTTGATTCTGCACTTAGTTTGACCAGTTTAGTCGACATATAATATGTAATTTTAAAGTTTTGATGCGCAACCCCTCGAGACCAGAAGTAATTTTGGATGCATGTGCAATGACTAACACCTGCCTCTGATTGAGAACCATATCAGGCCAGATATAGAAATTGTCAAATAAGACATCCAACATAGAATGCCCACTCAGATCACAGCCTGACCAACCAAAACATACAAACATACAAAGCAAACTATGGTCAGGGTGTGACAGAACCGCCCCCCCAAGGTGCGGACTCCGGCCTCAAAACCTGAACCTATCGGGGAGGGTCTGGGTGGGCATCTGTCCGCGGTGGCGGCTCTGGTGCTGGACGTGGCCCCCACTTCACCGTAGTCTTAGTCCCCCACCTTGTCCACTTCCGTGGCCTCCTAGCCACGGCGACCCTACTTAATGACACTGGACTGAGCGGCAGCTCGGGACAGAGGGGCAGTTCGGGACAGAGGGGCAGCTCTGGACAGAGGGGCAGCTCAGGACAAATCCTGGCTGACTGGCGGATCTGGAAGAGTCTGGCTGACTGGCGGTTCTGGCAGATCCTGGCTGACGAGCGGATCTGGAAGAGTCTGGCTGACTGGCGGATCCTGGCTGACTGGCGGATCTGGAAGAGTCTGGCTGACTGGCGGGTCTGGAAGAGTCTGGCAGACTGGCCTATCTGGAAGAGTCTGGCAGACTGGCGGATCTGGAAGAGTCTGGCTGACTGGCGGATCTGGAAGAGTCTGGCTGACTGGCGGATCTGGAAGAGTCTGGCTGACTGGCGGTTCTGGCAGATCCTGGCTGACGAGCGGATCTGGAAGAGTCTGGCTGACTGGCAGATCTGGAAGAGTCTGGCTGACTGGTGGATCTGGAAGAGTCTGGCTGACTGGCGGATCCTGGCAGACTGACGGCTCTGGCTGCTCCATGCTGACTGGCGGCTCTGGCTGCTCCATGCAGACTCGCAGCTCTGGCGGCTTCTTGCTGACTGGCAGCTCCTTGCAGACTGGCAGCTCTGGCTGCTCCATGCAGACTGGCGGATCTGGAAGATTCTGGCTGACTGGAAGATTCTGGCTGACTGGCGGATCTGGAAGAGTCTGGCTGACTGGCGGGTCTGGTAGAGTCTGGCAGACTGGCCTATCTGGAAGAGTCTGGCTGACTGGCGGATCCTGGCAAACTGACGGCTCTGGCTGCTCCATGCTGACTGGCGGCTCTGGCTGCTCCATGCTGACTGGCGGCTCTGGCTGCTCCATGCAGACTGGCAGCTTGGCTGCTCCATGCAGACTGGCAGCTCTGGCTGCTCCATGCAGACTGGCAGCTTGGCTGCTCCATGCAGACTGGCAGCTCTGGCTGCTCTATGCAGACTGGCAGCTCTGGCTGCGCTGAACAGGCAGGAGACTCCAGCAGCGCTGTAGAGGAGGAAGGCTCTGGCAACGCTAAACAGGCAGGAGACTCCGGCAGAGCAGGAGAGGAGTAAGGGAATTCCCCCCTCAAATGGACAAAAATGAATGGGAAACCATTGGCATAGTACAAACTATGTACACAATGGACAATACCACCCAAATCGGCGTTGATTCATGCAAAATGTTTTGCAAATGCCATATGGCAATTGCCAGTTGTAACACTTCAAAAATCCAACAGGTGGCGTGTGCGCTCCACCTTGGTTTTTCATATAGCAAATGGACCCCAAGTCAACATCCAAAAGCCAAATTTTGAAAAAATGAATTTTTTGTCAAAAACTTATCACCCCTTAAAAAAGTGCTTTCTGGACCTTTTTTCGAAATTCTTTCGCTTTTTTTGTCAATTACACATGTGTAAGAACTGTATGAATATACGTTTGTCCATTTTATTATCATATTTTTTTTTTTTTTTACTTGCGCATTATTGCATGAGTTTTCTACATTTGCAATATGATTTCACAGGAAGTCAGAAGTCAAAAGTCAATAATTGCAAAATTTCATAAAAAACTTCACACACCCCTAAAAAAGTGCTTTCTGGACCGTTTTTCGAAATTCTTTAGAATTTTGTGTCAATTACACACATATAAGAACTGTATCAAAATACTTTAGTCATATTTTATTATCATAATTGTTTTATTTTTTTTTACTTGTGCATTAGGCATATGTTTTCTCCATTTGGAACATGATTTCATAGGAAGTCAAAAGTGAAAAATTGCAAAATTTCATAAAAAACTTCACACACCCCTAAAAAAGTGCTTTCTGGACCGTTTTTTGAAATTCTTTAGAATTTTGTGTCAATTACACACGTATAAGAACTGTATCAACATACTTTAGTCATATTTTATTATTATAATTATTTTATTTTTTACTTGTGCATAAGGCATATGTTTTGTGGGGGCCAAATGTCATAAGAAATTTGACATGCTCAAAAATCCTGCAGAAATGCAAAATTGACTGGCCTGATGAACTCGGGATGGCCGGGCAGTGATTGTTGTTCCTTTCAATCACTCGTCGTGTTGATTTCATCATGTCCATTTGTTTATGTTTTCTCACTCTTGCAAAGTCACTGTGCATTTGCAATATGGTTAACTGGGCATTCACCATCCCGAATTTGTCATGCTATAAAAATCGTGCAGGAATGCCAAATTGACTGGCCCGATTGATTTCAGAATGTCACTTTTGGTGATGGTACCTCACTGTTAAAACAAATGTTTTCTCACTTTTGCAAAGTCACTGAAAATTCGTGCAGGAATGCAAAATTGACTGGCCCGATGAAATCGGGATGGCTGGGCAGTGATTCTGGTACCTCTCCATTGCTCGTTAGGGTTGATTTCAGAATGTCCATTTGCTGATGTTTTCTCACTCTTGCAAAGTCACTGTGCATTTGCAATATGGTTAACTGGGCATTCACCATCACCAATTTGTCATGCTATAAAAATCATTGGGTTCTGTCTCTATGGGCCGAGACGGTCACAATGCACCTAGTCTTGTGACTCTGGGACATTTCTAAATGTCGCCATTTTCGTAATGGTCAAAATGAATTGAAGTCATTGCAAATGTTCGAGGCTGTTTCTCGGTCCGAGAAACTTCTAGAGGGCTGTAACTCACCACGCACTATCGACCTGAGGTCTAGAACAGGATTCTAAAGTTTCGGAACTCTAGGTCTGACGGTTCTTTAAAAGTTCCAACAAGGTTAACTAATGCAGGGAGTGTTTGTCTCTACGCACCCCAATGGGTCCCTACTTCCAAGCTGTGTGTGTGTGATTTAGTTTTCCTTTGAAATTTTATGGGAAACATGACTGATTTACAGTTCATGGGGGTTGCCTAATCACATATATGAAGTTTTGGAAAGATCTGATTTTTGTAACCCCTCGAAACAGCCCATGAGACACAAATTATGGCACTTCCGGTTGGCACAGGAAGCTATAACTCAACACACATCCTCATTGGGGTATTCTATTACAGAATACTGAGTTTTAAGTCTTTACCATAAAAACTGACTGATTTACACAGGGTTGAATGCACTATGTCTATCAAACTGCAGGCAGGTTATGGATATACACTTTTAGGGCGATTTTAACCACTTCCGGTTGGTCCAGGAAGCTTAGAATCGACACAGGTAGACCTTATAGTGGCCTGATGGACTGGTACCGAAGACAGGTTCATACAGCATTCATAACCCATATAGACTCCAGGTTGAATTTAGGGGAGCAGGCAATGTATTCATATGGTGAGAGAAGTCAATGCAAACTGTTTTTATGTAAACACCTTCTTTTAACTGTGAAGGGTTAATGTCACACGGTCAAGGTTAGGCTTGCACAGATCGGGAGGACCTTAGGAAAATTCCTGTGTTTGAATTGTCCTTCTAAACCTAACGGTTCCGCCGCTGTCACCCAAAATCAAATGACGTGGTGCAGGCTTCATTTTGGGCCTATTTTTCTCATGGTCGCTGCGCTCAGACCGAGCGAGCTACGGTCAAGCGGGTCGTCTCGTTGAACTCGGCACAGTCTGGACACTATGGTGATGCCATTTTTTGTGTTGATTTCAGAATGCCATTTTGGTGATGGTCTGGTCCCTCTCCGCTTAAACATGTTGCAAATGCACAAAAGTCAACTAGCAAGTCAGTGTCCATCAGTCAATTAGATGAAATTCTGACACCAAACTGATACCAATTGACACCAAATCCACTTTTTCCAACTCATTTAGAAGCCAACTATCACATATGTCAGAGCAGGCCCATAATTCACAGCGCCTTTAGTTTAAAACATAATAAAAACGTAAAACACATAGTTACGTTCTAGCTGCGGGTCCAGTTCGGACATTATGTGTAGTCCTATGTGAGGCGACCCCGAATCCCGAGTTTCGGCTCGATAGGTCATTTGGTGTCCGAGTAAATCCCTAATTGGTGCTGAAAATCCACTTTTTTCCATGCCTTGCTATGGGGTCCTTGAATGAGCTATCGGACAGAAACGTTGGGGTCCGTGTCTATGAGCCGAGCCGGTTTTAATGCACCTAGTTTTGTGTCTCTGAGACTTTTCTAAATGTCGCCATTTTAGTAATGGTCAAAATGAATTGAAGTCATTGCAAATGTACGAGGCTGTTTCTCGGTCCGAGAACCTTCTAGAGCCACCTAACTCACCACGCACTATCGACCTGAGGGCTAGAACAGGTTTCTAAAGTTTCGGAACTCTAGGTCTGACGGTTCTTTTGTAGCTCGAACAAAGCTAACTATTGGAGGCACTGTCAGTCTCTACACACCCCAATACGTCCCTCCATCCAAGTTGTGTATCTCTGTGATTTAGTTTTCCTTTGAATTTTTATGGGAAAAATGACTGATTTACAGTTCATGGGTGTTGCCTAATCACACATATGAAGTTTTGGACAGATCTGATTTTTTTAACCCTTCCAAACAGCCCCGGAGACACCAATTATGGCACTTCCGGTTGACACAGGAAGCTATAACTCAACACACATCCTCATTGGGCTATGCTTTTACAGAACACTGAGTCTTTACGTTAAGAATTGACTGATTTACACAGGGTTCAATGCACTATGTCCATCAAATTGCAGGCAGGGTATGGATATACACTTTTAGGGTGATTTTAAGCACTTCTGGTTGGCCCAGGAAGCCTAGAATCGACACAGGTAGACCTTATAGTGGCCTGATGGACTGGTACCGAAGAAAGGTTCATAAGGCATTCATAACCCATATAGGCTCCAGGTTGAATTTAGTGGAGCATGCAATGTATTCCTATGGGGAGAGAAGTCAATGCAAACTGTTTTTATGTAAACACCTTCTTTTAACTGTGAAGGGTTAATGTCACACGGTCAAGGTTAGGCTTGCACAGATCGGGAGGACCTTAGGAACAGTCCTGTGTTTGAATTGTCCTTCTAAACCTAACGGTTCCGCCGCTGTCACCCAAAATCAAATGACGTTCTGGTGCAGGCTTCATATTGGTCCTACTTTTCTCATGGTCGCTGCGCTTAGACCGAGCGAGCTACGGTCAAGCGGGATATCTCGTTGAACTCGGCACGGCCTTGGGATTATGTTTATGCCATTGCCTGCTCTCTGTGTCTTTAAACACCGCGCTTTGTCACTCCATCCTTGCTGTGTGTGTGTGTGAGAGCTTTTCTTTGACATCTGTTGGGAGAAATGACTGATTTTACAGTTCAGGAGGGTTGCCTAATCACATATGAAGTTTTGAAAAGATCTGACCTTTTTAACCCTTGGATACAGCCACTATGACACCATTTAAGGCACTTCCTGTTGGCACAGGAAGCTATAAATAAACTCATATCCTCATTGGGGTATGCCTTTACAGAATCCTGAGTTTTAAGTCTTTACGTTAAGAACTGAGTTATTTACGGAGGGTTTAGTGAGTGTGTGTTATTTCAGAAAATCATAGAAAATCACAGAAATCTCGCAGAGCTCCGCAGCACACTTTAAAAATATTCTTATGAACACCCTGCAACTGGATCTGTAACTGTTGAAAAAAAAACACCTATATTTGAACATCACAAATCTGTCATTGTACGATTTCTCTTAAATGACGAGAGATAAATGGCTGATTTTTTTTTTATTGACACCGGAGGCTCCTTGACTTTGACGTGAAGTGAAAAAATTATTTCTCTATTTTCATTTTGGACCTTTAATCCCAGAAAAATGGCCATAACTCAAAAACCGTTGAGGCCTAGACGCCATCTTGTTCGGGGCCAACTGCCCATTATGCCAAACCTATTCTCACCAAGTTTCGGCTTCGAAATATTTTCAGTTTTTGAGATATGGCCCGTCGTGATTCGTGATGTTTTGTCAAATTGCAGTATGATTGCTTATGCCCTCTTGTGGGATTTTCCGGCATAGCGGAAAAATGACCAAAATTTGATTATTTTATAAAACGAAAACCGAATGTCCGACAAAGTTCATTTGATGACTTCCCGGTAGGTCTGGCCCTGCCGCTCGGCCCGACGCCGTCCCCGAATTTTAAAAATGTTTTCGGACGTCTAGTAAGGGACGGTACATTTGCAATATGGACTTTCTCACTAACCATACGGAAAATGTCGAAATGTTCCCTTAGTGTATGGAAGGCTCTGGCAGTGCTGGAGAGGCGAGGCGTACTGTTGGCCTGATGCGTGGTGCTGGCACTGGTGGTACTTGGCCGAGGACACGCACAGGAAGCCTGGTGCGGGGAGCTGCCACCAGAGGGCTGGTGCGTGGAGGTGGTACTGGGTAGCCCGGATCGTGCAGGCGCACTGGAGCTCTTGAGCACCGAGCCTGCCCAACCTTACCTGGTTGAATACTCCCGGTCACTCTGCCAGTGCGGCAAGGTGGAATAGCCCGCACTGGGCTATGCAGGCGAACCGGGGACACCGTGCGCAAGGCTGGTGCCATGTCAGCCGGCCCAAGGAGACACACTGGGGACCAGATGCGTAGAGCCGGCTTCATGGCATTTGGCTCGACGCTCAATCTAGCCCGGCCGATACGCAGAGCTGGAATAGACCGCACCGGGCTATGCACCCGCACTGGGGACACCGTGCGCACCATAGCATAACACGGTGCCTGCCCGGTCTCTCTAGCCCCCCGGTAACCACAGGAAGTTGACGCAGGTCTCCTACCTGGCTTCACCATACTTCCTGTTAGCCACCCCCCAAGAAATTTTTGGGGCTGACTCTCGGGCTTCCATCCGCGTCGCGGTGCTGCCTCTTCATACCAGCGCCTCTCCACTTTCTTCGCCTCCAGTTCTTCCTTGGGGCGGCGATATTCTCCAGGCTGATCTCAGGGTCTTTTACCATCCAGTTCGTCCTCCCATGTCCATTCCTTCTCTTGCTGCACCTTGGGGCGGCTACACTCCCCTGGTTTAGCCCAGGGTCCTCTCCCGTCGAGGATTTCTTCCCAAGTCCAGAAGTCCTTTTTACGCTGCTCCTGCTGCTGCCTTTGCTGTTGCCCGTTACCACACCGCTTGGTCCTGTTGTGGTGGGTGATTCTGTAAGGGTTTTCCTCTGGTGAAGGAGAAGCGGACCAAAATGCAGCGTGGTGGTTATTCATGTTCTTTAATAAAGGAACTAGACATGAAATAACTAACAAAACAATAAATGTGTGAAAACCTAAACAGTCCTGTCTGGTGAAAACACAGAAACAGGAACAATCACCCACAAACACACAGTGAAACCCAGGCTACCTAAATATGGTTCCCAGTCAGAGACAATGACTAACACCTGCCTCTGATTGAGAACCATATCAGGCCAGACATAGAAATAGACAAACAAGACATCCAACATAGAATGCCCACTCAGATCACACCCTGACCAACCAAAACATGGAAACATACAAAGCAAACTATGGTCAGGGTGTGACACCTTTGATGATCTTCATCAGAATGCACTCCCAGGAATCCCAGGTCCACAATAAATGCTTGATTTGTTCGATAATGTCAGTTATTTATGTCCAATTAGCTACTTTTGTTAGCTCGTTTGGTACACTTATCCAAACGCTGGTGCTTGTCGACCATTTTTTCAGACAAACAGGTCGAAGAAACATTGCAAACTAAGTATAGAATCAATCATTAGGATGTTTTTATCATAAAGTTCCAACCAGAGAATTCCTTTGTGTCTTGAGGAGGAGCGGAACGCAGGAAGTTATCATGCGGTATGCGCATGACCTGGAACTGGCTCTCTGCCAGTAGTCTGACTCATTCCCCTCTCATTCAGTCCCACAACACAATAGAAGCCTCATTCAAATTGCTATAGAAGGTTGACATCTAGTGGAAGCCCTAGGAAGTGAATCGTCATTCATATCTCAAGGGGATTTCAAGGAATGGGGTTGAATGTATACCAACCTCAGATTTCTCACTTCCTGTTTGGATTTATTCTCAGGTTTTTGCCTGCCAAATGAGTTATGTTATACTCACAGACATCATTCAAACAGTTTTAGAAACTTCCGAGTGTTTTCTATTCAATATTAATAATAATATGCATATATTAGCAACTGAGACTGAGGAGCAGGCCGTTTACTCTGGGCACCTCTGGGCACCTTTCATCCAAGCTACTCAATAGTGCCCCTGCAGCCATAAGAAGTTAAAGTGTCCAGTGATTGGGCCTCAGTGTAGGCAGCAGCCTCACTGAGTTAGTAATAGCTATTTAACATTCTGATGGCCTTGAGATAGAAGCTGTTTTCAATCTATTAGTCCCAGCTTTGATGCACCTGTACTGACCTCACCTTCTGGATTATAGTGGTGTGAACAGGCAGTGGCTCGGTGGTTGTTGTACTTGATGATCGTTTTGGCCTTCCAGTGACATCGGGTGCTGTAGGTGTCATGTAGGGCAGGTAGTTTGCCCCCAGTGATGCGTTGTGCAGACCAAACCACCCTCTGGGGAGCCTTGCGGTTGAGGGCGGTGCAGTTGCCGTACCAGGCGGTGATACAGCCAGACAGGATGCTCTCTATTGTGCATTTGTAAAAGTTTGTCAGGGTTTTTGGTGACAGGCCAAATTTCTTCAGCCTCCTATATATCAGAAAGTCCAGGACTCAGTTGCCCAGGGAGGGGTTGAGACCAGGGCCTCCAGCTTGATAATGAGCTTGGAGGGTACTATGGTGTTGAATCCTGAGCTGTAGTCAATGAATTGCATTCTTACATACAGTTGATTTCGGAAGTGTACATACACCTTCAATACATTTAAATACATTTAAACTCAGTTTATCACAATTTCTGACATTTAATCCCAGTAAAAATCCCTGTTTTAGGTCAGAATGTGAAATGTCAGAATAATAGCAGAGAGAGTGATTCATTTCAGCTTTTATTTCTTTCATCACATTCCCATTGTGTCAGAAGTTTACATGCACTGAATTAGTATTTGGTAGAATTCCCTTTAAATTGTTGAACTTGGGTCAAATGTTTCGGGTAGCCTTCCACAAGTTTACCACAATAAGTTGTGTGAATTTTGGGCCCTTCCTCCTGACAGAGCTGGTGTAACTGAATCAGGTTTGTAGGCCTCCTTGCTCGCACATGCTTTTTCAGTCCTGCCCACACATTTTCTATAGGACTCAGGTCAGAGCTTTGTAATGGCCACTCCAATGCCTTGACTATGTTATCCTGAAGCATTTTGCCACAACTTTGGAAGTATGCTTGTTTTCATTGTCCATTTGGAAGACCCATTTGCGACCAGGCTTTAATTAACTTCCTGACTGACGTCTTGAGATGTAGCTTCAATTTATCCACAATTTTCCGTCCTCATGAAGCCATCTATTTTGTGAAGTGAACCATTCCCTCCTGCAGCAAAGCACCCCCACAACATAATGCTGCCACCGCAGTTCTTCACTGTTGGGATGGTGTTCGTCGGCTTACAAGCCTCCCCCTTTTTCCTCCAAAAATAACGATGGTCATTAGGGCCAAACAGTTCTATTTTCTTTTCATCAGACCAGAGGATATTTCTCCAAAAGCATGATCTTCGTCCCCATATGCAGTTGCAAACCGTAGTCTGGCTTTTTTATGGCGGATATGGAGCAGTGGCTTCTTCCTTGCTGAGCGGACTTTCAGGTTATGTCGATATAGGACTTGTTTTACTGTGGAAATACATACCTTTGTGTCTGTCTCCTCCAGCATCTTCACAAGGTCCTTTGCTGTTATTCTGGGATTGATTTGCACTTTTCGCACTAAAGTACGTTCCACTCTAGGAGACAGAACGTATCTCCTTCCTGAGAGGTATGATGGCTGCGTGGTCCCTTGGTGTTTATACTTGCGTACTATTGTTTGTACAGATGAACGTGGTACCTTCAGGCATTTGGAAAATTGCTCCCAAGGATGAACCAGACTTGTGGAGGTCTACAATGTTTTTTCAGGTCTTGGCTGATTTCTTTTGATTTTCCCATGATGTCAAGCAATGAGGCAATGAGTTTGAAGGTAGGTCTTCAAATACATCCACAGGTACACCTCCAAGCTTCTAAGGCTATGACATAATTTGCGGGAATTTTCCAAGCTGTTTACAGGCACAGTCAACTTAGTGTATGTGAACTTCTGACCCACTGAAATTGTGATACAGTGAATTGTAACTGAAATAATCTGTCTGTAAACAATTGTTTGAAATTACTTGTGTTACGCACAAAGTAGATGCCCTAACCGACTTGCCAACACTATAGTTTGTTAACAAGAAATTTGTGGAGTGGTTGAAAAACGAGTTTTAATGACTCCAACCTAAGTGTATGTAAACTTCCGACATCAACTGTATGTATTATTTTTGTCCAGATGGGATAGGGCAGTGTGCAGTGTGATGGCGATTGCGTCATCTGTGGACCTGTTGGGGCGGTATGCAAACTGAAATGGGTCTAGGGTGACCGGTAAGGTGGCGGTAATATGATCCTTGACTAGCCTCTCTGTAACGGTTGTCCTGGGTGGATGGAGGAGAGGACCAAAGCGCAGCTTGGTTAGTGTTCATCTTATTTAATAATAATCCAAACTGAACACTTCAAATGACAAAACAACAAAGTGAAAACCAAAACAGTTCTGTCTGGTGCAGACCCAAAAAGACTGAAAAAAAACCACCCACAAAACACAATTGAAAACAGGCTACCTAAATGATGGTTCTCAATCAGGGACAACGATCGACAGCTGCCTCTGATTGAGAACCATATCAGGCCAAACACAGAAATAGAAAAATATAGAAAAACTAACATAGACAACCCACCCAACTCACGCCCTGACCATACTAAAACAAAAGACAAAACAAAGGAACTAAGGTCAGAACGTGACACTCTCAAAGCACTTCATGATGAAAGAAGTGAGTGCTACGGGCCGGTAGTCATTTAGTTCAGTTATAGTTGCCTTCTTTGGTAAGGGAACAATGCTAGCCATCTTGAAGCCATCTTGGGACAACAGACTGGGGTAGGGAGAGATGAAATATGACTGTAAACAAACAAGCCAGCTGGTCTGTGCATATTCTGAGGACACGGCTAGGGATGTAGTCTGGTCCAGAGGCCTTGCGAGGATCAAAGAGTTGAAATGTTATACTCACGTCAGCCACTGAGAAGGAGGGGGTGGCACAGTCATGGTGAGCATTTCGCGACGGTGGCACTGTAAATCCTCAAAGAGGGCAAAGAAGGTGTGTTATTACATACTCACTGGACTCTACCCTCACACTCACTAGACTACGCACACACTCTCAAGACTCGACCCACACTCTGACAAGACTACGCACTGACTCACTAGACTCTACCCACACACTCACTAGACGACCCACACACTCACTAAACTCTACCCACACACTCACTAGACTCTACCCACACACTCAATAGACTCTACCCACACAGGCACAAGACTCGGCCCACACAGGCACTAGCCTCTACTAACACAGGCACTAGACTCTACCAACATACTCTCTAGACTCTACCCACACACTCTCTAGACTCTACCCACACACTCTCTAGACTCTACCCACACACTCACTAGACTATATCCACACACTCAATAGACTCTAGCCACACAGGAACTAAACTCTTCCCACACACTCACAAAACTTTACCCACACACTCAATAAACTCTACCCACACATTCACTGGACTCTACCCACACACTCACTGGACTCTACCCACACACTCACTGGACTCTACCCACACGATCACTAAACTCTACCCACACGATCACTAAACTCTACCCACACACTCACAAAACTCTACCCACACACTCAAAAACTCTACCCACACACTCACTGGACTCTACCCACACACTCACTGGACTCTACCCACACACTCACTGGACTCTACCCACACACTCGCAAAACTCTACCCACACACTCACTCACTATGGTACCCACACATTCACTAAACTCTACCCACACACTCACTAAACTCTACCCACACACTCACTAAACTCTACCCACACACTCACTAAACTCTACCCACACACTCACTAAACTACCCACACACTCACTAGACTACCCACACACACACACTTGAATGTTCCCACACAGTCACTAGACTATACACTCACACTCACTAGACTCTACACACACACTCACTAGACTCTACCCACATACTCTCATGCCCCTTTCCACACACTCACTGGACTCTACCCACACACTCACTAGACTCTATACATGCACTCACTAGATTCTACCCACGCACTCACTAGAATTTACCCACACACTCACTAGACTCTATCCACACACTCACTAGACTACCCACACACTCACTGTACTCTATCCACACAATCACTATAGTACCCACACATTCATGGTAAACTCTACCCACACACTCACTAGACTCTACCCACACTCTCACCATACTACCCACACACTCACTAAACTCTACCCACACACTATCTAGACTCTATACACGCAATCACTAGATTCTACCCACGCATTCACTAGAATTTACCCACACACTCACTAGACTCTATCCACACACTCACTAGACTACCCACACACTCACTAGACTCTACTCACACACTAACCTTGACTCTACCCACACACTCACTGGACTCTAACCACACACACCCTACACTAATCCCACATACTCACTGGACTCTACCGTCACACTCACTAGACTACGCACACACTCGCAAGACTCTACCCAAACTCTGACTAGACTACGCACTGACTCACTAGACTCTACCCACACACTCACTAGATGACCCACACACTCACTAAACTCTACCCACACACTCACTAGACTCTACCCACACACTCACTAGACTCTACCCACACACTCAATAAACTCTACCCACACAGGCACAAGACTCTACCCACACAGGCACTAGACTCTACCAACACACTCTCTAGACTCTACCCACACACTCTCTAGACTCTACACACACACTCACTAGACTATATCCACACACTCAATAGACTCTAGCCACACAGGAACTAAACTCTACCCTCACACTCAATAAACTCTACCCACACACTCACTGGACTCTACCCACACACTCACTGGACCCTACCCACACACTCACTAAACTCTACCCACACGATCACTAAACTCTACCCACACGATCACTAAACTCTACCCAAACAGTCACAAGACTCTACCCACACACTCAATAAACTCTACCCACACACTCACTGGACTCTACCCACACCCACACTCACTATAGTACCCACACACTCACTAAACTCTACCCACACACTCACTAAACTCTACCCAGACACTCACTCACTATAGTACCCACACATTCACTAAACTCTACCCACACACTCACAAAACTCTATCCACACACTCACTAAACTCTACCCACACACTCACTAAACTCTACCCACACACTCACTAAACTAACCACACACTCACTAGACTACCCACACACACACACTTGAATGTTCCCACACACTCACTAAACTCTACCCAGACACTCACTCACTATAGTACCCACACATTCACTAAACTCTACCCACACACTCACTAAACTCTACCCACACACTCACTAAACTATCCACACACTCACTAGACTACCCACACACACACTTGAATGTTCCCACACAGTCACTAGACTATACCCTCACACTCACTAGACTCTACACACACACTCTCTAGACTCTACCCACACACTCTCTAGACTCTACCCACACACTCACTAGACTATATCCACAAACTCAATAGACTCTAGCCACACAGGAACTAAACTCTTCCCACACACTCACAAAACTTTACCCACACACTCAATAAACTCTACCCACACATTCACTGGACTCTACCCACACACTCACTGGACTCTACCCACACACTCACTGGACTCTACCCACACGATCACTAAACTCTACCCACACGATCACTAAACTCTACCCACACACTCACAAAACTCTACCCACACACTCAAAAAACTCTACCCACACACTCACTGGACTCTACCCACACACTCACTGGACTCTACCCACACACTCACTGGACTCTACCCACACACTCACAAAACTCTACCCACACACTCACTCACTATGGTACACACACATTCACTAAACTCTACCCACACACTCACTAAACTCTACCCACACACTCACTAAACTCTACCCACACACTCACTAAACTCTACCCACACACTCACTAAACTACCCACACACTCACTAGACTACCCACAAACACACACTTGAATGTTCCCACACAGTCACTAGACTATACACTCACACTCACTAGACTCTACACACACACTCACTAGACTCTACCCACATACTCTCATGCCCCTTTCCACACACTCACTGGACTCTACCCACACACTCACTAGACTCTATACATGCACTCACTAGATTCTACCCACGCACTCACTAGAATTTACCCACACACTCACTAGACTCTATCCACACACTCACTAGACTACCCACACACTCACTGTACTCTATCCACACAATCACTATAGTACCCACACATTCATGGTAAACTCTACCCACACACTCACTAGACTCTACCCACACTCTCACCATACTACCCACACACTCACTAAACTCTACCCACACACTATCTAGACTCTATACACGCAATCACTAGATTCTACCCACGCATTCACTAGAATTTACCCACACACTCACTGGACTCTAACCACACACACCATACACTAATCCCACATACTCACTGGACTCTACCGTCACACTCACTAGACTACGCACACACTCGCAAGACTCTACCCAAACTCTGACTAGACTACGCACTGACTCACTAGACTCTACCCACACACTCACTAGATGACCCACACACTCACTAAACTCTACCCACACACTCACTAGACTCTACCCACACACTCACTAGACTCTACCCACACACTCAATAAACTCTACCCACACAGGCACAAGACTCTACCCACACAGGCACTAGACTCTACCAACACACTCTCTAGACTCTACCCACACACTCTCTAGACTCTACACACACACTCACTAGACTATATCCACACACTCAATAGACTCTAGCCACACAGGAACTAAACTCTACCCTCACACTCAATAAACTCTACCCACACACTCACTGCACTCTACCCACACACTCACTGGACCCTACCCACACACTCACTAAACTCTACCCACACGATCACTAAACTCTACCCACACGATCACTAAACTCTACCCACACAGTCACAAAACTCTACCCACACACTCAAAAAACTCTACCCACACACTCACTGGACTCTACCCACACACTCAATAAACTCTACCCACACACTCACTGGACTCTACCCACACCCACACTCACTATAGTACCCACACACTCACTAAACTCTACCCACACACTCACTAAACTCTACCCAGACACTCACTCACTATAGTACCCACACATTCACTAAACTCTACCCACACACTCACAAAACTCTACCCACACACTCACTAAACTCTACCCACACACTCACTAAACTCTACCCACACACTCACTAAACTACCCACACACTCACTAGACTACCCACACACACACACTTGAATGTTCCCACACACTCACTAAACTCTACCCAGACACTCACTCACTATAGTACCCACACATTCACTAAACTCTACCCACACACTCACTAAACTCTACCCACACACTCACTAAACTATCCACACACTCACTAGACTACCCACACACACACTTGAATGTTCCCACACAGTCACTAGACTATACCCTCACACTCACTAGACTCTACACACACACTCACTAGACTCTACCCACATACTCTCAAGCCCCTTTCCACACACTCACTGGACTCTACCCACACACTCACTAGACCTACCCATGCACTCACTGGACTCTACCCACACACTCACTAGACTCTACCCACACACTCACTAGACCTACCCACACACTCACTAGACTCTATCCACACACTCACTAGACTACCCACACACACACTGGACTCTACCCACACACTCACTGGAATCTACCCACACACACCCTACACTAATCCCACACACTCACTGGACTCTACCCACACATGCACTAGACTCTACCTACACACTCACTGGACTCTACTCACACGATCACTAAACACTACCCACACACTCACTAAACTCTACCCACACACTCACTGGACTCTTCCCACACACTCACATACCTTAAGGGAACATTTCGACAATCACCGTATAGTTAGTGAGAAAGTCCCTATTGGAACTGTACGGTCCCTTACTAGACGTCCGAAAACATTTTAGAAATTCGGGGACGGCGTCGGGCCGAGCGGTAGGGCCAGACCTACCGGGAAGTCATCAAATGAACTTTGTCGGACATTCGGTTTTCGTTTAATAAAATAAACAAATTTTAGCCCATTTTTGCGCAATGCCGAAATATCCCACAAGAGGGCATAAGCAATCATATTGCTATTGGACAAAACATCACGAATCACGACGTGCCATATCTCGGAAACCGAAAATATTTCGAAGCCGAAACTTGGTGGGCGTAGGTTTGGCATTATGGGAAGATGGCCCCGAACAAGATGGCGTCTAGGCCTCAACGGTTTTTGAGTTATGGCCATATTTCTGGGATTAAAGGTCCAAAATGAAAATAGAGAAAAGATTTTTTCACTTCACGTCAAAGTCAAGGAGCCTCCGGTGTCAATAAAAAAAAAATCGGCCATTTATCTATCGTCATTTACGAGAAATCGTACGTTGACCAGATCGTGATGTTCAGATATTGTTTTTTTTTTTTTTCAACGGTTACAGATCCAGTTGCAGGGTGTTCATACGAGTATTTTTAAAATGTGCTGCGGAGCTCTGCGACATTTCTGTGATTTTCTATGATTTTCTGAAATAACACACACTCACTAAACCCTCCGTAAATAACTCAGTTCTTAACGTAAAGACTTAAAACTCAGGATTCTGTAAAGGCATACCCCAATGAGGATATGAGTTTATTTATAGCTTCCTGTGCCAACCGGAAGTGCCATAATTGGTGTCTCAGGGGCTGTTTGGAAGGGTTAAAAAATCAGATCTGTCCAAAACTTCATATGTGTGATTAGACAACCCCCATGAACTGTAAATCAGTCATTTTTCCCTACAGATGTCAAAGAAAAGCTCTCACACACACACACACAGCAAGGATGGAGTGACAAAGCGTGGTGTTTAAAGACACAGAGAGCAGGCAATGGCATAAACATAATCCCAAGGCAGGGCCGAGTCCAACGAGGTGCCCCGCTTGACCGTAGCTCACTCGGTCTGAGCGCAGCGACCATGAGAAAAATAGGCCCACAATGAAGCCTGCACCACAATGTCATTTGATTTTGGGTGACAGCGGCGGAACCGTTAGGTTTAGAAGGACAATTCAAACACAGGACTGTTCCCAAGGTCCTCCCGATCTGTGCAAGCCTAACCTTGACTGTGTGGCATTAACCTTTCACAGTTAAAAGAAGGTGTTTACAAAAAAACAGTGTGCATTGACTTCTCTCCCCATAGGAATACATTGCCTGCTCCCCTAAATACAACCTGGGGTCTTTATGGGTTATGAATGCTGTATGAACCTGTCTTCTATGACATTCCATCAGACCACTATGAGGTCTACCTGTGTCGATTCTAAGCTTCCTGGAGCAACCGGAAGTGGTTAAATTGACCCAAAAGGTATTTGGATGTACATCACCTCGAAAGGTGCCGAGGCCTCTGCATTATTCAACCCTGTGTAGATCAGTCAATTCTCAACTTAAAGACTTAAAACTCAGGATTCCCTAGGTTTCTATGTCAGTCAAGACATGTGTGTATTTATAGCTTCCTGTGCCAACCGGAAGTGCCATAATTGGTGACTCAGGGGCTGTTTGGAAGGGTTAAAAAAATCAGATCTGTCCAAAACTTCATATGTGTGATTAGACAACCCCCATGAACTGTAAATCAGTCATTTTTCCCAACAGATGTCAAAGAAAAGCTCTCACACACACACACAGCAAGGATGGAGTGACAAAGCGTGGTGTTTAAAGACACAGAGAGCAGGCAATGGCATAAACATAATCCCAAGGCCGTGCCGAGTCCAACGAGGTGCCCCTCTTGACCGTAGCTCGCTCGGTCTGAGCGCAGCGACCATGAGAAAAATAGGCCCACAATGATGCCTGCACCACAATGTCATTGGATTTTGGGTGACAGCGGCGGAACCGTTAGGTTTAGAAGGACAATTCAAACACAGGACTGTTCCTAAGGTCCTCCCGATCTGTGCAAGCCTAACCTTGACTGTGTGGCATTAACCTTTCACAGTTAAAAGAAGGTGTTTACAAAAAAACAGTGTGCATTGACTTCTCTCCCCATAGGAATACATTGCCTGCTCCCCTAAATACAACCTGGGGTCTTTATGGGTTATGAATGCTGTATGAACCTGTCTTCTATGACATTCCATCAGACCACTATGAGGTCTACCTGTGTCGATTCTAAGCTTCCTGGAGCAACCGGAAGTGGTTAGATTGACCCAAAAGGTATTTGGATGTACATCACCTCGAAAGGTGCCGAGGCCTCTGCATTTTTCAACCCTGTGTAGATCAGTCAATTCTCAACTTAAAGACTTAAAACTCAGGATTCCCTAGGTTTCTATGTCAGTCAAGACATGTGTGTATTTATAGCTTCCTGTGCCAACCGGAAGTGCCATAATTGGTGACTCAGGGGCTGTTTGGAAGGGTTAAAAAAATCAGATCTGTCCAAAACTTCATATGTGTGATTAGACAACCCCCATGAACTGTAAATCAGTCATTTTTCCCATAAAAATTCAAAGGAAAAATAAATCACACAGATACACAACTTGGATGGAGGGACGTATTGGGGTGTGTAGAGACTGACAGTGCCTCCAATAGTTAGCTTTGTTCGAGCTAAAAAAGAACCGTCAGACCTAGAGTTCCGAAACTTTAGAATCCTGTTCTAGACCTCAGGTAGATAGTGCGTGGTGAGTTACGGCGCTCTAGGAGGTTCTCGGACCGAGAAACAGCGTCGAACATTTGCAATGACTTCAATTCATTTTGACCATTACGAAAATGGCGACATTTAGAAATGTCCCAGAGACACAAGACTAGGTGCATTGTGACCGTCTCTGCCCATAGAGACAGAACCCAACATCTCGGTCCGATAGCTCATTCAAGGACCCCGTAGCAAGGCATTGAAAAAGTGGATTTTCAGCACCAATTAGGCTTTTACTCGGACACCAAATGACCTATCGGGCCGAAACTCGGGATTCGGGGTCGCCTCACATAGGACTACACATAATGTCCGAACTGGCCCCGCAGCTAGAAAGTAACTATGTGTTTTATGGTTTTTTAATGTTTTGTACCGAAGGCCTTGTGAATTTTGGGCCAGCTCTGAAGTATGTTATACTTGGCTCCTAAATGAGTTGGGAAAAGTGGGTTTGGTGTCAGTTTGTATCAGTTTGGTGTCAGAATGATATCAAATTGACTGATGGACGGTGACTTGCAGGTGACTCTTGTCCATTAGCAATATGTTTAAGTGGTGAGGTACCATCACCAAAAGCGACATTCTGAAATCAACCCAAACGAGCGATGGAGAGGTACCAGTATCACTGCCCAGCCATCCCGAGGTCATCGGGCCAGTCAATTTGGCATTCCTGCATGATTTTTATGGCATGACAAATTGGTGATGGTGACTGCCCAGTTAACCATATGGCAAATGCACAGTGACTTTGCAAAAGTGAGAAAACATGACCAAATGGACATTCTGAAATCAACCCTAACGAGTGATGGAGAGGTACCAGAATCACTGCCAAGCCATCCCGAGTTCATCGGGCCAGTCAATTTGGCATTCCTGCAAAAATTTTCAGTGACTTTGAAAAAGTAAGGAACATTTGCAATATGTTTTAACAGTGAGGTACCATCACCAAAAGCGACATTCTGAAATCAACCCAAACGAGCCATGGAGAGGTACCAGTATCACTGCCCAGCCATCCCGAGGTCATCGGGCCAGTCAATTTGGCATTCCTGCAAAAATTTTCAGTGACTTTGAAAAAGTAAGGAACATTTGCAATATGTTTTAACAGTGAGGTACCATCACCAAAAGCGACATTCTGAAATCAACCCAAACGAGCCATGGAGAGGTACCAGTATCACTGCCCAGCCATCCTGAGGTCATCGGGCCAGTCAATTTGGCATTCCTGCATGATTTTTATGGCATGACAAATTGGTGATGGTGACTGCCCAGTTAACCATATGGCAAATGCACAGTGACTTTGCAAAAGTGAGAAAACATGACCAAATGGACATTCTGAAATCAACCCTAACGAGTGATGGAGAGGTACCAGAATCACTGCCAAGCCATCCCGAGGTCATCGGGCCAGTCAATTTGGCATTCCTGCAAGAATTTTTAGTGACTTTGCAAAAGTAAGGAACATTTGCAATATGTTTAAGCGGTGAGGTACCATCACCAAAAGCGACATTCTGAAATCAACCCAAACGAGCGATGGAGAGGTGCCAAAATCACTGCCCAGCCATCCCGAGGTCATCGGGCCAGTCAATTTGGCATTCCTGCAAAAATTTTCAGTGACTTTGAAAAAGTAAGGAACATTTGCAATATGTTTAAGCGGTGAGGTACCATCACCAAAAGCGACATTCTGAAATCAACCCAAACGAGCGATGGAGAGGTACCAAAATCACTGCCCAGCCATCCCTATGTCATCGGGCCAGTCAATTTGGCATTCCTGCATGATTTTTATGGCATGACAAATTGGTGATGGTGAATGCCCAGTTAACCATATGGCAAATGCACAGTGACTTTGCAAAAGTGAGAAAACATGACCAAATGGACATTCTGAAATCAACACAAACAATGGCATGACCATAGTGTCCAGACTGTGCCGAGTCCAACGAGGTGCCCCGCTTGACCGTAGCTCGCTCGGTCTGAGCGCGCGACCATGAGAAAAATAGGCCCAATATGAAGCCTTCACCAGTACGTCATTTGATTTTGGGTGACAGCGGCGGAACCGTTAGGTTTAGAAAGACAATTCAACCACAGGACTGTTCCTAAGGTCCTCCTGATCTGTCCAAGCCTATCCTTGACCGTGTGACATTAACCCTTCACAGACAAAAGAAGGTGTTTACATAAAAACAGTGTTCATTGACTTCTCTCCCCATAGGAATATATTGGCTGCTCCACTAAATACAACCTGGAGTCTATATGGGTTATGAATGTTGTATGAACCTGTCTTTGGTACCAGTCCATCAGACCACTATAAGGTCTACCTGTGTCGATTCTAAGCTTCCTGGAGCAACCGGAAGTGGTTAGATTGACCCAAAAGGTATTTGGATGTACATCACCTCGAAAGGTGCCGAGGCCTCTGCATTATTCAACCCTGTGTAGATCAGTCAATTCTCAACTTAAAGACTTAAAACTCAGGATTCCCTAGGTTTCTATGTCAGTCAAGACATGTGTGTATTTATAGCTTCCTGTGCCAACCGGAAGTGCCATAATTGTTGACTCAGGGGCTGTTTGGAAGGGTTAAAAAAATCAGATCTGTCAAAAACTTCATATGTGTGATTAGACAACCCCCATGAACTGTAAATCAGTCATTTTTCCCAACAGATGTCAAAGAAAAGCTCTCACACACACACAGCAAGGATGGAGTGACAAAGCGTGGTGTTTAGAGACACAGAGAGCAGGCAATGGCATAAACATAATCCCAAGGCCGTGCCGAGTCCAACGAGGTGCCCCTCTTGACCGTAGCTCGCTCGGTCTGAGCGCAGCGACCATGAGAAAAATAGGCCCACAATGATGCCTGCACCACAATGTCATTGGATTTTGGGTGACAGCGGCGGAACCGTTAGGTTTAGAAGGACAATTCAAACACAGGACTGTTCCTAAGGTCCTCCCGATCTGTGCAAGCCTAACCTTGACTGTGTGGCATTAACCTTTCACAGTTAAAAGAAGGTGTTTACAAAAAAACAGTGTGCATTGACTTCTCTCCCCATAGGAATACATTGCCTGCTCCCCTAAATACAACCTGGGGTCTTTATGGGTTATGAATGCTGTATGAACCTGTCTTCTATGACATTCCATCAGACCACTATGAGGTCTACCTGTGTCGATTCTAAGCTTCCTGGAGCAACCGGAAGTGGTTAAATTGACCCAAAAGGTATTTGGATGTACATCACCTCGAAAGGTGCCAAGGCCTCTGCATTATTCAACCCTGTGTAGATCAGTCAATTCTCAACTTAAAGACTTAAAACTCAGGATTCCCTAGGTTTCTATGTCAGTCAAGACATGTGTGTATTTATAGCTTCCTGTGCCAACCGGAAGTGCCATAATTGGTGACTCAGGGGCTGTTTGGAAGGGTTAAAAAAATCAGATCTGTCCAAAACTTCATATGTGTGATTAGACAACCCCCATGAACTGTAAATCAGTCATTTTTCCCATAAAAATTCAAAGGAAAAATAAATCACACAGATACACAACTTAGATGGAGGGACGTATTGGGGTGTGTAGAGACTGACAGTGCCTCCAATAGTTAGCTTTGTTCGAGCTAAAAAAGAACCGTCAGACCTAGAGTTCCGAAACTTTAGAATCCTGTTCTAGACCTCAGGTAGATAGTGCGTGGTGAGTTACGGCGCTCTAGAATGTTCTCGGACCGAGAAACAGCGTCGAACATTTGCAATGACTTCAATTCATTTTGACCATTACGAAAATGGCGACATTTAGAAATGTCCCAGAGACACAAGACTAGGTGCATTGTGACCGTCTCGGCCCATAGAGACAGAACCCAACATCTCGGTCCGATAGCTCATTCAAGGACCCCGTAGCAAGGCATTGAAAAAAGTGGATTTTCAGCACCAATTAGGCTTTTACTCGGACACCAAATGACCTATCGGGCCGAAACTCGGGATTCGGGGTCGCCTCACATAGGACTACACATAATGTCCGAACTGGCCCCGCAGCTAGAAAGTAACTATGTGTTTTATGGTTTTTTAATGTTTTGTACCGAAGGCCTTGTGAATTTTGGGCCAGCTCTGAAGTATGTTATACTTGGCTCCTAAATGAGTTGAGAAAAGTGGGTTTGGTGTCAGTTTGTATCAGTTTGGTGTCAGAATGATATCAAATTGACTGATGGACGGTGACTTGCAGGTGACTCTTGTCCATTAGCAATATGTTTAAGCGGTGAGGTACCATCACCAAAAGCGACATTCTGAAATCAACCCAAACGAGCGATGGAGAGGTACCAGTATCACTGCCCAGACATCCTGAGGTCATCGGGCCAGTCAATTTGGCATTCCTGCATGATTTTTATGGCATGACAAATTGGTGATGGTGACTGCCCAGTTAACCATATGGCAAATGCACAGTGACTTTGCAAAAGTGAGAAAACATGACCAAATGGACATTCTGAAATCAACCCAAACGAGTGATGGAGAGGTACCAGAATCACTGCCAAGCCATCCCGAGGTCATCGGGCCAGTCAATTTGGCATTCCTGCAAAAATTTTCAGTGACTTTGCAAAAGTAAGTAACATTTGCAATATGTTTAAGCGGTGAGGTACCATCACCAAAAGCGACATTCTGAAATCAACCCAAACGAGCCATGGAGAGGTACCAGTATCACTGCCCAGCCATCCCGAGGTCATCGGGCCAGTCAATTTGGCATTCCTGCAAAAATTTTCAGTGACTTTGCAAAAGTAAGGAACATTTGCAATATGTTTTAACAGTGAGGTACCATCACCAAAAGCGACATTCTGAAATCAACCCAAACGAGCGATGGAGAGGTACCAAAATCACTGCCCAGCCATCCTGAGGTCATCGGGCCAGTCAATTTGGCATTCCTGCATGATTTTTATGGCATGACAAATTGGTGATGGTGACTGCCCAGTTAACCATATGGCAAATGCACAGTGACTTTGCAAAAGTGAGAAAAATCACAAAATGGACATTCTGGAATCGACACTAACGAGTGATGGAGAGGTACCAGAATCACTGCCAAGCCATCCCGAGTTCATCGGGCCAGTCAATTTGGCATTCCTGCACAAATTTTCAGTGACTTTGCAAAAGTAAGGAACATTTGCAATATGTTTTAACAGTGAGGTACCATCACCAAAAGCGACATTCTGAAATCAACCCAAACGAGCCATGGAGAGGTACCAGTATCACTGCCCAGCCATCCCGAGGTCATCGGGCCAGTCAATTTGGCATTCCTGCAAAAATTTTCAGTGACTTTGAAAAAGTAAGGAACATTTGCAATATGTTTTAACAGTGAGGTACCATCACCAAAAGCGACATTCTGAAATCAACCCAAACGAGCCATGGAGAGGTACCAGTATCACTGCCCAGCCATCCCGAGGTCATCGGGCCAGTCAATTTGGCATTCCTGCATGATTTTTATAGCATGACAAATTGGTGATGGTGACTGCCCAGTTAACCATATGGCAAATGCACAGTGACTTTGAAAGAGTGAGAAAATCACCAAATGGACATTCTGGAATCGACCATAACGAGTGATGGAGAGGTACCAGAATCACTGCCAAGCCATCCCGAGGTCATCGGGCCAGTCAATTTGGCATTCCTGCACAAATTTTCAGTGACTTTGCAAAAGTAAGGAACATTTGCAATATGTTTTAACAGTGAGGTACCATCACCAAAAGCGACATTCTGAAATCAACCCAAACGAGCCATGGAGAGGTACCAGTATCACTGCCCAGCCATCCCGAGGTCATCGGGCCAGTCAATTTGGCATTCCTGCAAAAATTTTCAGTGACTTTGCAAAAGTAAGGAACATTTGCAATATGTTTTAACAGTGAGGTACCATCACCAAAAGCGACATTCTGAAATCAACCCAAACGAGCCATGGAGAGGTACCAAAATCACTGCCCAGCCATCCTGAGGTCATCGGGCCAGTCAATTTGGCATTCCTGCATGATTTTTATGGCATGACAAATTGGTGATGGTGACTGCCCAGTTAACCATATGGCAAATGCACAGTGACTTTGCAAAAGTGAGAAAACATGACCAAATGGACATTCTGAAATCAACCCTAACGAGTGATGGAGAGGTACCAGAATCACTGCCAAGCCATCCCGAGTTCATCGGGCCAGTCAATTTGGCATTCCTGCACAAATTTTCAGTGACTTTGCAAAAGTAAGGAACATTTGCAATATGTTTTAACAGTGAGGTACCATCACCAAAAGCGACATTCTGAAATCAACCCAAACGAGCGATGGAGAGGTACCAGAATCACTGCCAAGCCATCCCGACTTCATCGGGCCAGTCAATTTGGCATTCCTGCAAAAATTTTCAGTGACTTTGCAAAAGTAAGGAACATTTGCAATATGTTTTAACAGTGAGGTACCATCACCAAAAGCGACATTCTGAAATCAACCCAAACGAGCCATGGAGAGGTACCAGTATCACTGCCCAGACATCCCTATGTCATCGGGCCAGTCAATTTGGCATTCCTGCATGATTTTTATGGCATGACAAATTGGTGATGGTGACTGCCCAGTTAACCATATGGCAAATGCACAGTGACTTTGCAAAAGTGAGAAAACATGACCAAATGGACATTCTGAAATCAACACAAACAATGGCATGACCATAGTGTCCAGACAATGCCGAGTCCAACGAGGTGCCCCGCTTGACCGTAGCTCGCTCGGTCTGAGCGCAGCGACCATGAGAAAAATAGGCCCAATATGAAGCCTTCACCAGTACGTCATTTGATTTTGGGTGACAGCGGCGGAACCGTTAGGTTTAGAAAGACAATTCAACCACAGGACTGTTCCTAAGGTCCTCCTGATCTGTCCAAGCCTATCCTTGACCGTGTGACATTAACCCTTCACAGTCAAAAGAAGGTGTTTACATAAAAACAGTGTTCATTGACTTCTCTCCCCATAGGAATATATTGGCTGCTCCACTAAATACAACCTGGAGTCTATATGGGTTATGAATGTTGTATGAACCTGTCTTTGGTACCAGTCCATCAGACCACTATAAGGTCTACCTGTGTCGATTCTAAGCTTCCTGGACCAACCGGAAGTGGTCCAAATCGCCCTAAAAGTGTGTACCCATACACTGCCTGCAATTTGATGGACATAGTGCATTGAACCCTGTGTAAATCAGTCAGTTTTCATGGTAAAGACTTAAAACTCAGGATTCTCTAATGGAATACCCCAATGAGGATGTATGTTGAGTTACAGCTTCCTGTGCCAACCGGAAGTGCCATAATTGGTCTCTCATGGGCTGTTTGGAGGGGTTAAAAATATCAGATCTTTCCAAAACTTCATATATATGATTAGGCAACCCCCATGAACTGTATATCAGTCATTTTTCCCATAAAAATTCAAAGGAAAACTAAATCACACAGATACACAACATGGATGGAGGGACGTATCATTGGGGTGCGTAGAGACTGACAGTGCCTCCAATAGTTAGCTTTGAATGATATCAAATTGACTGATGGACAGTGACTTGCAGGTGACTCTTGTCCATTAGCAATATGTTTAAGCGGTGAGGTACCATCACCAAAAGCGACATTCTGAAATCAACCCAAACGAGCGATGGAGAGGTACCAAAATCACTGCCCAGCCATCCCTATGTCATCGGGCCAGTCAATTTGGCATTCCTGCATGATTTTTATGGCATGACAAATTGGTGATGGTGAATGCCCAGTTAACCATATGGCAAATGCACAGTGACTTTGCAAAAGTGAGAAAAATCACCAAATGGACATTCTGGAATCAACCCTAACGAGCGATGGAGAGGTACCAGAATCACTGCCAAGCCATCCCGACTTCATCGGGCCAGTCAATTTGGCATTCCTGCACAAATTTTCAGTGACTTTGCAAAAGTAAGGAACATTTGCAATATGTTTTAACAGTGAGGTACCATCACCAAAAGCGACATTCTGAAATCAACCCAAACGAGCGATGGAGAGGTACCAGAATCACTGCCAAGCCATCCCGAGTTCATCGGGCCAGTCAATTTGGCATTCCTGCATGATTTTTATGGCATGACAAATTGGTGATGGTGAATGCCCAGTTAACCATATGGCAAATGCACAGTGACTTTGCAAAAGTGAGAAAAATCACCAAATGGACATTCTGGAATCAACCCTAACGAGCCATGGAGAGGTACCAGTATCACTGCCCAGCCATCCCGAGGTCATCGGGCCAGTCAATTTGGCATTCCTGCAAGAATTTTTAGTGACTTTGCAAAAGTAAGGAACATTTGCAATATGTTTAAGCGGTGAGGTACCATCACCAAAAGCGACATTCTGAAATCAACCCAAACGAGCCATGGAGAGGTACCAGTATCACTGCCAAGCCATCCCGACTTCATCGGGCCAGTCAATTTGGCATTCCTGCAAGAATTTTTTGTGACTTTGCAAAAGTAAGGAACATTTGCAATATGTTTAAGCGGTGAGGTACCATCACCAAAAGCGACATTCTGAAATCAGCCCAAACGAGCCATGAAGAGGTACCAGTATCACTGCCCAGCCATCCCGAGGTCATCGGGCCAGTCAATTTGGCATTCCTGCATGATTTTTATAGCATGACAAATTGGTGATGGTGACTGCCCAGTTAACCATATGGCAAATGCACAGTGACTTTGAAAGAGTGAGAAAAATCACCAAATGGACATTCTGGAATCGACCATAACGAGTGATGGAGAGGTACCAGAATCACTGCCAAGCCATCCCGAGGTCATCGGGCCAGTCAATTTGGCATTCCTGCAAAATTTTCAGTGACTTTGAAAAAGTAAGGAACATTTGCAATATGTTTTAACAGTGAGGTACCATCACCAAAAGCGACATTCTGAAATCAACCCAAACGAGCGATGGAGAGGTACCAGAATCACTGCCCAGCCATCCCGAGTTCATCGGGCCAGTCAATTTGGCATTCCTGCATGATTTTTATGGCATGACAAATTGGTGATGGTGAATGCCCAGTTAACCATATGGCAAATGCACAGTGACTTTGCAAAAGTGAGAAAACATAAACAAATGGACATGATGAAATCAACACCACGAGTGATTGAAAGGAACAACAATCACTGCCCGGCCATCCCGAGTTCATCAGGCCAGTCAATTTTGCATTTCTGAAGGATTTTTGAGCATGTCAAATGTCTTATGACATTTGGCCCCCACAAAACATATGCCTTATGCACAAGCAAAAAAAAACAAAAACATTATAATAATAAAATATGACTAAAGTATGTTGATACAGTTCTTATACGTGTGTAACTGACACAAAATGCGAAAAAATTTCGAAAAACGGTCCAGAAAGCACTTTTTTAGGGGTGTGTGAAGTTTTTTATGAAATTTAATAATTTTTGACTTTTGACTTCTGACTTCCTATGAAATCATATTGCAGATGGACAAAACACATGCAATATGCGCAAGTAAAAAAAATAAAAAAAATTATGATAATAAAATATGACTAAAGTATGTTGATACAGTTCTTATACGTGTGTAACTGACACAAAATGCGAAAAAATTTCGAAAAACGGTCCAGAAAGCACTTTTTAGGGGTGTGTGAAGTTTTTTATGAAATTTAAGAATTTTTGACTTTTGACTTCTGACTTCCTATGAAATCATATTGCAAATGGACAAAACATATGCAATATGCGCAAGTAAAAAAATTAAAAAAATTATGTTAATAAAATTGGACAAAAGTATTTTCATACAGTTCTTATACATGTGTAATTGTCAAAAAAAGCGAAAGAATTTCGAAAAACGGTCCAGAAAGCACTTTTTTAAGGGGTGATACGTTTTTTTCAAAAAATTCGTTTTTTCAAAATTTGGCTTTTGGATGTTGACTTGGAGTCCAATACCAATATGAAAAACCATGGTGGAGTGCAATCGCCACCTGTTGGATTTTTGAAGTGTTACAACTGGCAATACCCATATGGCAATAGCAGTAAACTTTGCATGAATCAACGCCGCTTTGGGTGGTATTGGCCAATGTGTGCATGGTTCGGTCAATGCCAATAACTTGCCATTCATTTTTGTCCACTACGGGGGTGAAATCCCTTACTCACTATAGTACCCACACATTCACTAAACTTTACCCATACACTCAATAAACTCTACCCACACACTCACTAAAATCTACCCACACACTCACTAAGCTCTACCCACACACTCACTGGACTCTACCCACACACTCACTGGACTCTACCCACACACTCACTATAGTACCCACACACTCACTAAACTCTACCCACACACTCACTAAACACTACCCACACACCCACTAAACTATACCCACACACTCACTAGACTCTACCCATACACTCACTGGACTCTACCCACACACTCATTGGACCCTACCCACACACTCACTAAACTCTACCCACACGATCACTAAACTCTACCCACACGATCACTAAACTCTACCCACACAGTCACAAAACTCTACCCACACACTCAAAAAACTCTACCCACACACTCACTGGACTCTACCCACACACTCAATAAACTCTACCCACACACTCACTGGACTCTACCCACACCCACACTCACTATAGTACCCACACACTCACTAAACTCTACCCACACACTCACTAAACTCTACCCAGACACTCACTCACTATAGTACCCACACATTCACTAAACTCTACCCACACACTCACAAAACTCTACCCACACACTCACTAAACTCTACCCACACACTCACTAAACTCTACCCACACACTCACTAAACTACCCACACACTCACTAGACTACCCACACACACACACTTGAATGTTCCCACACACTCACTAAACTCTACCCAGACACTCACTCACTATAGTACCCACACATTCACTAAACTCTACCCACACACTCACTAAACTCTACCCACACACTCACTAAACTATCCACACACTCACTAGACTACCCACACACACACTTGAATGTTCCCACACAGTCACTAGACTATACCCTCACACTCACTAGACTCTACACACACACTCACTAGACTCTACCCACATACTCTCAAGCCCCTTTCCACACACTCACTGGACTCTACCCACACACTCACTAGACCTACCCATGCACTCACTGGACTCTACCCACACACTCACTAGACTCTACCCACACACTCACTAGACCTACCCACACACTCACTAGACTCTATCCACACACTCACTAGACTACCCACACACACACTGGACTCTACCCACACACTCACTGGAATCTACCCACACACACCCTACACTAATCCCACACACTCACTGGACTCTACCCACACATGCACTAGACTCTACCTACACACTCACTGGACTCTACTCACACGATCACTAAACACTACCCACACACTCACTAAACTCTACCCACACACTCACTGGACTCTTCCCACACACTCACTCACTATAGTACCCACACATTCACTAAACTTTACCCATACACTCAATAAACTCTACCCACACACTCACTAAAGTCTACACACACACTCACTAAGCTCTACCCACACACTCACTGGACTCTACCCACACACTCACTGGACTCTACCCACACACTCACTATAGTACCCACACACTCACTAAACTCTACCCACACACTCACTAAACACTACCCACACACCCACTAAACTATACCCACACACTCACTAGACTCTACCCATACACTCACTGGACTCTACCCACACACTCATTGGACTCTACCCACACACTCACTCACTAGAGAACCCACACATTCACTAAACGCTACCCACACACTCACTAAACTCTACCCACACACTCACTAGACTACCCACACACACACACTTGAATGTTCCCACACAGTCACTAAACTCTACCCACACACTCACAAAACTCTACCCACACACTCACTAAACTCTACCCACACACTCACTAAACTCTACCCACACACTCACTAAACTACCCACACACTCACTAGACTACCCACACACACACACTTGAATGTTCCCACACACTCACTAAACTCTACCCAGACACTCACTCACTATAGTACCCACACATTCACTAAACTCTACCCACACACTCACTAAACTCTACCCACACACTCACTAAACTATCCACACACTCACTAGACTACCCACACACACACTTGAATGTTCCCACACAGTCACTAGACTATACCCTCACACTCACTAGACTCTACACACACACTCACTAGACTCTACCCACATACTCTCAAGCCCCTTTCCACACACTCACTGGACTCTACCCACACACTCACTAGACCTACCCATGCACTCACTGGACTCTACCCACACACTCACTAGACTCTACCCACACACTCACTAGACCTACCCACACACTCACTAGACTCTATCCACACACTTACTAGACTACCCACACACACACTGGACTCTACCCACACACTCACTGGAATCTACCCACACACACCCTACACTAATCCCACACACTCACTGGACTCTACCCACACATGCACTAGACTCTACCTACACACTCACTGGACTCTACTCACACGATCACTAAACACTACCCACACACTCACTAAACTCTACCCACACACTCACTGGACTCTTCCCACACACTCACTCACTATAGTACCCACACATTCACTAAACTTTACCCATACACTCAATAAACTCTACCCACACACTCACTAAAATCTACCCACACACTCACTAAGCTCTACCCACACACTCACTGGACTCTACCCACACACTCACTGGACTCTACCCACACACTCACTATAGTACCCACACACTCACTAAACTCTACCCACACACTCACTAAACACTACCCACACACCCACTAAACTATACCCACACACTCACTAGACTCTACCCATACACTCACTGGACTCTACCCACACACTCATTGGACTCTACCCACACACTCACTCACTAGAGAACCCACACATTCACTAAACGCTACCCACACACTCACTAAACTCTACCCACACACTCACTAGACTACCCACACACACACACTTGAATGTTCCCACACAGTCACTAGACTAAACCCACACACTCACTGGACTCTACCCACACACTGAAAATACTCTTTACACACAATCACAAGACTTCCCAAACACTCACTGGACTCTACCTACATACTGACTAGACTCTACCCACATTGTCCCTGGACTCGACCCACACACTGACCAGACTCTACCCACACACTGACTAGACTCTACCCACACACTCACTACACTCTACCCACACACCCACTGGACTCTACCCACACGCTCACTAGACTCTACCCACACACTCACTATACTACACACACATTCACTAGACTCTAACCACACGCCTACTAAACTACCCACACACTCACTAGACCTACCCACACACTCACTAGACTCTATCCACACACTCACTAGACTACCCACACACACACTGGACTCTACCCACACACTCACTGGAATCTACCCACACACACCCTACACTAATCCCACACACTCACTGGACTCTACCCACACATGCACTAGACTCTACCTACACACTCACTGGACTCTACTCACACGATCACTAAACACTACCCACACACTCACTAAACTCTACCCACACACTCACTGGACTCTTCCCACACACTCACTCACTATAGTACCCACACATTCACTAAACTTTACCCATACACTCAATAAACTCTACCCACACACTCACTAAAATCTACCCACACACTCACTAAGCTCTACCCACACACTCACTGGACTCTACCCACACACTCACTGGACTCTACCCACACACTCACTATAGTACCCACACACTCACTAAACTCTACCCACACACTCACTAAACACTACCCACACACCCACTAAACTATACCCACACACTCACTAGACTCTACCCATACACTCACTGGACTCTACCCACACACTCATTGGACCCTACCCACACACTCACTAAACTCTACCCACACGATCACTAAACTCTACCCACACGATCACTAAACTCTACCCACACAGTCACAAAACTCTACCCACACACTCAAAAACTCTACCCACACACACACTGGACTCTACCCACACACTCAATAAACTCTACCCACACACTCACTGGACTCTACCCACACCCACACTCACTATAGTACCCACACACTCACTAAACTCTACCCACACACTCACTAAACTCTACCCAGACACTCACTCACTATAGTACCCACACATTCACTAAACTCTACCCACACACTCACAAAACTCTACCCACACACTCACTAAACTCTACCCACACACTCACTAAACTCTACCCACACACTCACTAAACTACCCACACACTCACTAGACTACCCACACACACACACTTGAATGTTCCCACACACTCACTAAACTCTACCCAGACACTCACTCACTATAGTACCCACACATTCACTAAACTCTACCCACACACTCACTAAACTCTACCCACACACTCACTAAACTATCCACACACTCACTAGACTACCCACACACACACTTGAATGTTCCCACACAGTCACTAGACTATACCCTCACACTCACTAGACTCTACACACACACTCACTAGACTCTACCCACATACTCTCAAGCCCCTTTCCACACACTCACTGGACTCTACCCACACACTCACTAGACCTACCCATGCACTCACTGGACTCTACCCACACACTCACTAGACTCTACCCACACACTCACTAGACCTACCCACACACTCACTAGACTCTATCCACACACTCACTAGACTACCCACACACACACTGGACTCTACCCACACACTCACTGGAATCTACCCACACACACCCTACACTAATCCCACACACTCACTGGACTCTACCCACACATGCACTAGACTCTACCTACACACTCACTGGACTCTACTCACACGATCACTAAACACTACCCACACACTCACTAAACTCTACCCACACACTCACTGGACTCTTCCCACACACTCACTCACTATAGTACCCACACATTCACTAAACTTTACCCATACACTCAATAAACTCTACCCACACACTCACTAAAGTCTACCCACACACTCACTAAGCTCTACCCACACACTCACTGGACTCTACCCACACACTCACTGGACTCTACCCACACACTCACTATAGTACCCACACACTCACTAAACTCTACCCACACACTCACTAAACACTACCCACACACCCACTAAACTATACCCACACACTCACTAGACTCTACCCATACACTCACTGGACTCTACCCACACACTCATTGGACTCTACCCACACACTCACTCACTAGAGAACCCACACATTCACTAAACGCTACCCACACACTCACTAAACTCTACCCACACACTCACTAGACTACCCACACACACACACTTGAATGTTCCCACACAGTCACTAAACTCTACCCACACACTCACAAAACTCTACCCACACACTCACTAAACTCTACCCACACACTCACTAAACTCTACCCACACACTCACTAAACTACCCACACACTCACTAGACTACCCACACACACACACTTGAATGTTCCCACACACTCACTAAACTCTACCCAGACACTCACTCACTATAGTACCCACACATTCACTAAACTCTACCCACACACTCACTAAACTCTACCCACACACTCACTAAACTATCCACACACTCACTAGACTACCCACACACACACTTGAATGTTCCCACACAGTCACTAGACTATACCCTCACACTCACTAGACTCTACACACACACTCACTAGACTCTACCCACATACTCTCAAGCCCCTTTCCACACACTCACTGGACTCTACCCACACACTCACTAGACCTACCCATGCACTCACTGGACTCTACCCACACACTCACTAGACTCTACCCACACACTCACTAGACCTACCCACACACTCACTAGACTCTATCCACACACTTACTAGACTACCCACACACACACTGGACTCTACCCACACACTCACTGGAATCTACCCACACACACCCTACACTAATCCCACACACTCACTGGACTCTACCCACACATGCACTAGACTCTACCTACACACTCACTGGACTCTACTCACACGATCACTAAACACTACCCACACACTCACTAAACTCTACCCACACACTCACTGGACTCTTCCCACACACTCACTCACTATAGTACCCACACATTCACTAAACTTTACCCATACACTCAATAAACTCTACCCACACACTCACTAAAATCTACCCACACACTCACTAAGCTCTACCCACACACTCACTGGACTCTACCCACACACTCACTGGACTCTACCCACACACTCACTATAGTACCCACACACTCACTAAACTCTACCCACACACTCACTAAACACTACCCACACACCCACTAAACTATACCCACACACTCACTAGACTCTACCCATACACTCACTGGACTCTACCCACACACTCATTGGACTCTACCCACACACTCACTCACTAGAGAACCCACACATTCACTAAACGCTACCCACACACTCACTAAACTCTACCCACACACTCACTAGACTACCCACACACACACACTTGAATGTTCCCACACAGTCACTAGACTAAACCCACACACTCACTGGACTCTACCCACACACTGAAAATACTCTTTACACACAATCACAAGACTTCCCAAACACTCACTGGACTCTACCTACATACTGACTAGACTCTACCCACATTGTCCCTGGACTCGACCCACACACTGACCAGACTCTACCCACACACTGACTAGACTCTACCCACACACTCACTACACTCTACCCACACACCCACTGGACTCTACCCACACGCTCACTAGACTCTACCCACACACTCACTATACTACACACACATTCACTAGACTCTAACCACACGCCTACTAAACTACCCACACACTCACTAGACCCTACCCACACATTCACTATTCCCTAACCACACACTCACTGGACTCTACCCACACTCTCACTACAGTCTACCCACACACCCACTGGACTCTACCAACACGCTCACTAGACTCTACCCACACACTCACAATACTACCCACACAATCACTAGCCCCTACCCACACACTCACTGGACTCTACCCACACTCTCACTATACTACCCACACACTCACTAAACTCTACCCACACACTCACTGGACTCCACCCACACTGTCACTACACTACCCACACTCTCACTATAGTACCCACACACTCACTTAACTCTACCCACACACTCAATTAACTCTACCCACACACTCAATTAACTCTACCCACACACTCACTGGACTCTACCCACACACTCACTCAGTATAGTGCCCACACACTCACTAAACTCTACCCACACACTCAATTAACTCTACCCACACACTCACTAAACTCTACCCACACACTCACTAGACTACCCACACACTCACTAGACTACCCACACACTCAGTAGACTACCCACACACACACTTGAATTTTCCCACACAGTCACTACACTCTACTCACACACTGAAAATACTCTTCCAAACACCTACAAGACCACCCAAACACCCACTGGACTCTACCCACACACTGCATAGACTCTACCAACAATCTCCCTGGATGATACCATACACTGACTAGACTATACCCACACAGTCACTAGGCTATATCCACACAGTCACTAGACTTTACCCACACACTCACTAGGCTATACCCACACAGTCACTAGGGTATTCCCACACAGTCACTAGGCTATACCCACACAGTCACTAGGGTATTCCCACACAGTCACTAGGCTATACCCACACAGTCACTAGGGTATTCCCACACAGTCACTAGGCTATACCCACACACTCACTAGGCTATACCCACACAGTCACTAGGGTATTCCCACACAGTCACTAGGGTATTCCCACACAGTCACTAGGCTATACCCACACACTCACTAGGCTATACCCACACAATCACTAGACTACCCACACACTCACTAGACAAATACCCACACACTCACTAGACTCTACCCACACACTCTCTAGACTTTACCCATATATACTCACTTGACTCTACCCACACAATCACTTAACTCTACCCACAAAGTCACTAGACTCTACCCATATACAGTGGGGCAAAAAAGTATTTAGTCAGCCACCAATTGTGCAAGTTCTCCCACTTAAAAAGATGACAGAGGCCTGTAATTTTCATCATAGGTACATTTCAACTATGACAGACAAAATGAGATGAAAAAAATCCAGAAAATTACATTGTAGGATTTTTAATGAATGAATTTGCAAATTATGGTGGAAAATAAGTATTTGGTCAATAACAAAAGTTTATCTCAATACTTTGTTATATACCCTTTGATGGCAATGACAGAGGTCAAAAGTTTTCTGTCAGTCTTCACAAGGTTTTCACACACTGTTGCTGGTATTTTGGCCCCTTCCTCCATGCAGATCTCCTCTAGAGCAGTGATGTTTTGGGGCTGTTGCGGGGCAACACGGACATTCAACTCCCTCCAAAGATTTTCTATGGGGTTGAGATCTGGAGACTGGCTCGGCCACTCCAGGACCTTCAAATGCTTCTTACGAAGCCACTCCTTCATTGCCCGGGCGGTGTGTTTGGGATCATTGTCATGCTGAAAGACCCAGCCACGTTTCATCTTCAATGCCCTTGCTGATGGAAGGAGGTTTTCACTCAAAATCTCACGATACATGGCCCCATTCATTCTTTCCTTTACACGGATCAGTCGTCCTGGTCCCTTTGCAGAAAACAGCCCAAAAGCATGATGTTTCCACCCCCATGCTTCACAGTAGGTATGGTGTTCTTTGGATGCAACTCAGCATTCTTTGTCCTCCAAACACGACGAGTTGAGTTTTTACCAAAAAGTTATATTTTGGTTTCATCTGACCATATAACATTCTCCCAATCTTCTTCTGGACCATCCAAATGCTCTCTAGCAAACTTCAGACGGGCCTGGACATGTACTGGCTTAAGCAGGGGGACACGTCTGGCACTGCAGGATTTGGGTCCCTGGCGGCATAGTGTGTTACTGATTGTATGCTTTGTTACTTTGGTCCCAGCTCTCTGCAGGTCATTCACTAGGTCCCCCCTTGTGGTTCTGGGATTTTTGCTCACCGTTCTTGTGATCATTTTGACCCCACGGGGTGAGATCTTGCGTGGAGCCCCGGATCGAGGGAGATTATCAGTGGTCTTGTATGTCTTCCATTTCCTAATAATTGCTCCCACAGTTGATTTCTTCAAACCAAGCTGCTTACTGTAACGGGATTCTTCCGTCGAAGGAGAGGCGGACAAATACGCAGCGTGGTTGAAGTTCATGGTTTTTTAATAAGAAAAACTATACATGAACAAACTACAAAACAATAAATGTGAAAACTCGAAACCAGTCCCGTGTGGTACAAACACTGACACAGGAGACAATCACCCACAAAACCCAACACCAAACAGGCTAACTAAATATGGTTCCCAATCGGAGACAATGACTAACACCTGACTCTGATTGAGAACCATATCAGGCCAAACACAGAAACAGACAAACTAGACACACAACATAGAATGCCCACTCAGATCACACCCTGACCAAACAAAACATAGAAACATACAAAGCAAACTATGGTCAGGGCGTGACACTTACCTATTGCAGATTCAGTCTTCCCAGCCTGGTGCAGGTCTACAATTTTGTTTCTGGTGTCCTTTGACAGCTCTTTGGTCTTGGCCATAGTGGAGTTTGGAGTGTGACTGTTTGAGGTTGTGGACAGGTGTCTTTTATACTGATAACAAGTTCAAACAGGTGCCATTAATACAGGTAACGTGTAAAGAAGAATTTACAGGTCTGTGAGAGACAGGAATCTTGCTTGCTTGCAGGTGACCAAATACTTATTTTCCACCATAACTTGCAAATAAATTCATAAAAAATCCTACAATGTGGGCCTCCCGGGTAGCGCAGTGGTTAAGGGCTCTGTACTGCAGCGCCAGCTGTGCCACCAGAGACCAGGCTCTGTTCGTGCCCAGGCTCTGTCATAGCCGGCCATAACAGGGCGGTCCGTGGGGCGACGTACAATTGGCCTAGCGCCGTCCAGGTTAGGGAGGTTTGGCCGGTAAGGAAACCCTTGTCTCATCGCGCACCAGAGACTCCTGTGGCGGGCCTGGCGCAGTGCGCGGAAACCAAGGTTGCCAGGTGTTTCCTCCGACACATTGTTGTGGCTGGCTTCCGGGTTGGATGGTGCTGTGTTAAGAAGCAGTGCAGCTTGGTTGTGTTGCGTATCGGAGGACGTATGACTTTCAACCTTCGTCTCTCCCGAGCCCGTATGAGAGTTGTGGAGATGAGACAAGATAGTAGCTACTAAACAATTGGACACCATGAAATTGGGGAGAAAAAGGGGTAAAATAAAAAATAAAAAAATCCTACAATGTGATTTTCTGGATTTTTTTTTCTCATTTTGTCAGGACTAGTTTTCCTTGTATATAGCCTCATTACTACCTGGATCCCTGCACATTGACTCAGGACTAGTTTTCCTTGTATATAGCCTCATTACTACCTGGATCCCTGCACATTGATTCAGGACTAGTACTCCTTGTATATAGCCTCATTACTACCTGGTATCCCTGCACATTGACTCAGGACTAGTTTTCCTTGTATATAGCCTCATTACTACCTGGTATCCCTGCACATTGACTCAGGACTTGTACTCCTTGTTTATAGCCTCATTACTACCTGGTATCCCTGGACATTGAGTCAGGACTAGTTTTCCTTGTATATATAGCCTCATTACTACCTGGATCCCTGCACATTGACTCAGGACTAGTTTTCCTTGTATATAGCCTCATTACTACCTGGATCCCTGCACATTGATTCAGGACTAGTACTCCTTGTATATAGCCTCATTACTACCTGGTATCCCTGCACATTGACTCAGGACTAGTTTTCCTTGTATATAGCCTCATTACTACCTGGTATCCCTGCACATTGACTCAGGACTTGTACTCCTTGTTTATAGCCTCATTACTACCTGGTATCCCTGCACATTGAGTCAGGACTAGTTTTCCTTGTATATAGACTCATTACTACCTGGTATCCCTGCACATTGACTCAGGACTTGTACTCCTTGTATAAAGCCTCATTACTACCTGGATCCCTGCACATTGACTCAGGACTAGTTCTCCATGTTTATAGCCTCATTACTACCTGGTATCCCTGCACATTGACTCAGGACTAGTTTTCCTTGTATATAGCCTCATCACTACCTGGATCCCTGCGCATTGACTCAGGACTTGTACTCCTTTGTATATAGCCTCATTACTACCTGGATCAATGCGCATTGACTCAGGACTAGTACTCCATGTTTATAGCCTCATTACTACCTGGTATCCCTGCACGTTGACTCAGGACTAGATCTCCTTGTTTATAGTCTCATTACTACCTAGTATCCCTGCACATTGACTCAGGACTAGTTCTCCATGTTTATAGTCTCATTACTACCTGGTATCCCTGCACATTGACTCAGGACTAGTTCTCCATGTTTATAGCCTCATTACTACCTGGTATCCCTGCACGTTGACTCAGGACTAGATCTCCTTGTTTATAGTCTCATTACTACCTAGTATCCCTGCACATTGACTCAGGACTAGTTTTCCTTGTATATAGACTCATTACTACCTGGTATCCCTGCACATTGACTCAGGACTTGTACTCCTTGTATATAGCCTCATTACTACCTGGATCCCTGCACATTGACTCAGGACTTGTACTCCTTGTTTATAGCCTCATTACTACCTGGTATCTCTGCACATTGACTCAGGACTAGTTTTCCTTGTATATAGCCTCATCACTACCTGGATCCCTGCACATTGACTCAGGACTTGTACTCCTTGTATATAGCCTCATTACTACCTGGATCCCTGCACATTGACTCAGGACTTGTACTCATTGTTTATAGCCTCATTACTACCTGGTATCTCTGCACATTGACTCAGGACTAGTTTTCCTTGTATATAGCCTCATTACTACCTGGATCCCTGCACATTGACTCAGGACTAGTTTTCCTTTTATATAGACTCATTACTACCTGGTATCCCTGCACATTGATTCAGGACTAGTACTCCTTGTATATAGCCTCATTACTACCTGGTATCCCTGCACATTGACTCAGGACTAGTTTTCCTTGTATATAGCCTCATTACTACCTGGATCCCTGCACATTGACTCAGGACTTGTACTCCTTGTTTATAGCCTCATTACTACCTGGTATCCCTGCACATTGACTCAGGACTAGTTTTCCTTGTATATAGCCTCATTACTACCTGGTATCCCTGCACATTGACTCAGGACTTGTACTCCTTGTTTATAGCCTCATTACTACCTGGTATCCCTGCACATTGACTCAGGACTAGTTTTCCTTGTATATAGACTCATTACTACCTGGTATCCCTGCACATTGACTCAGGACTTGTACTCCTTGTATAAAGCCTCATTACTACCTGGATCCCTGCACATTGACTCAGGACTAGTTCTCCTTGTATATAGCCTCATCACTAGCTGGATCCCTGCACATTGACTCAGGACTTGTATTCCTTGTATATAGCCTCATTACTACCTGGATCCCTGCACATTGACGCAGGACTAGTTTTCCTTGTATATAGCCTCATCACTACCTGCATCCCTGCACATTGACTCAGGACTTGTACTCCTTGTATATAGCCTCATTACTACCTGGATCCCTGCACATTGACTCAGGACTAGTACTCCATGTTTATTTCCTCATTACTACCTGGTATCCCTGCACGTTGACTCAGGACTAGATCTCCTTGTTTATAGTCTCATTACTACCTAGTATCCCTGCACATTGACTCAGGACTAGTTTTCCTTGTATATAGACTCATTACTACCTGGTATCCCTGCACATTGACTCAGGACTTGTACTCCTTGTATATAGCCTCATTACTACCTGGATCCCTGCACATTGACTCAGGACTTGTACTCCTTGTATATAGCCTCATTACTACCTGGATCCCTGCACATTGACTCAGGACTTGTACTCCTTGTTTATAGCCTCATTACTACCTGGTATCCCTGCACATTGACTCAGGACTAGTTTTCCTTGTATATATCCTCATTACTACCTGGTATCCCTGCACATTGACTCAGGACTTGTACTCCTTGTTTATAGCCTAGTTTTCCTTGTATATAGCCTCATCACTACCTGGATCCCTGCACATTGACTCAGGACTTGTACTCCTTGTATATAGCCTCATTACTACCTGGATCCCTGCACATTGACTCAGGACTAGTACTCCATGTTTATTTCCTCATTACTACCTGGTATCCCTGCACGTTGACTCAGGACTAGATCTCCTTGTTTATAGTCTCATTACTACCTAGTATCCCTGCACATTGACTCAGGACTAGTTTTCCTTGTATATAGACTCATTACTACCTGGTATCCCTGCACATTGACTCAGGACTTGTACTCCTTGTATATAGCCTCATTACTACCTGGATCCCTGCACATTGACTCAGGACTTGTACTCATTGTTTATAGCCTCATTACTAACTGGTATCCCTGCACATTGACTCAGGACTAGTTTTCCTTGTATATAGCCTCATTACTACCTGGATCCCTGCACATTGACTCAGGACTAGTTTTCCTTGTATATAGACTCATTACTACCTGGTATCCCTGCACATTGATTCAGGACTAGTACTCCTTGTATATAGCCTCATTACTACCTGGATCCCTGCACATTGACTCAGGACTAGTTTTCCTTGTATATAGCCTCATTACTACCTGGATCCCTGCACATTGACGCAGGACTAGTACTCCTTGTATATAGCCTCATTACTACCTGGATCCCTGCACATTGACTCAGGACTAGTACTCCTTGTTTATAGCCTCATTACTACCTGGTATCCCTGCACATTGACTCAGGACTAGTTTTCCTTGTATATAGCCTCATTACTACCTGGATCCCTGCACATTGACTCAGGACTTGTACTCCTTGTTTATAGCCGCATTACTACCTTGTATCCCTGCACATTGACTCAGGACTAGTTTTCCTTGTATATAGCCTCATTACTACCTGGTATCCCTGCACATTGACTCAGGACTTGTACTCCTTGTTTATAGCCTCATTACTACCTGGTATCCCTGCACATTGACTCAGGACTAGTTTTCCTTGTATATAGACTCATTACTACCTGGTATCCCTGCACATTGACTCAGGACTTGTACTCCTTGTATAAAGCCTCATTACTACCTGGATCCCTGCACATTGACTCAGGACTAGTTCTCCTTGTATATAGCCTCATCACTACCTGGATCCCTGCACATTGACTCAGGACTTGTACTCCTTGTATATAGCCTCATTACTACCTGGATCCCTGCACATTGACGCAGGACTAGTTTTCCTTGTATATAGCCTCATCACTACCTGGATCCCTGCACATTGACTCAGGACTTGTACTCCTTGTATATAGCCTCATTACTACCTGGATCCCTGCACATTGACTCAGGACTAGTACTCCTTGTATATAGCCTCATTACTACCTAGTATCCCTGCACATTGACTCAGGACTAGTTTTCCTTGTATATAGACTCATTACTACCTGGTATCCCTGCACATTGACACAGGACTTGTACTCCTTGTATATAGCCTCATTACTACCTGGATCCCTGCACATTGACTCAGGACTAGATCTCCTTGTTTATAGTCTCATTACTACCTAGTATCCCTGCACATTGACTCAGGACTAGTTTTCCTTGTATATAGACTCATTACTACCTGGTATCCCTGCACATTGACTCAGGACTTGTACTCCTTGTATATAGCCTCATTACTACCTGGATCCCTGCACATTGACTCAGGACTTGTACTCCTTGTTTATAGCCTCATTACTACCTGGTATCTCTGCACATTGACTCAGGACTAGTTTTCCTTGTATATAGCCTCATTACTACCTGGATCCCTGCACATTGACTCAGGACTTGTACTCCTTGTATATAGCCTCATTACTACCTGGATCCCTGCACATTGACTCAGGACTTGTACTCCTTGTTTATAGCCTCATTACTACCTGGTATCCCTGCACATTGACTCAGGACTAGTTTTCCTTGTATATAGCCTCATTACTACCTGGTATCCCTGCACATTGACTCAGGACTTGTACTCCTTGTATAAAGCCTCATTACTACCTGGATCCCTGCACATTGACTCAGGACTAGTTCTCCTTGTATATAGCCTCATCACTACCTGGATCCCTGCACATTGACTCAGGACTTGTACTCCTTGTATATAGCCTCATTACTACCTGGATCCCTGCACATTGACGCAGGACTAGTTTTCCTTGTATATAGCCTCATCACTACCTGGATCCCTGCACATTGACTCAGGACTTGTACTCCTTGTATATAGCCTCATTACTACCTGGATCCCTGCACATTGACTCAGGACTAGTACTCCATGTTTATTTCCTCATTACTACCTGGTATCCCTGCACGTTGACTCAGGACTAGATCTCCTTGTTTATAGTCTCATTACTACCTAGTATCCCTGCACATTGACTCAGGACTAGTTTTCCTTGTATATAGACTCATTACTACCTGGTATCCCTGCACATTGACTCAGGACTTGTACTCCTTGTATATAGCCTCATTACTACCTGGATCCCTGCACATTGACTCAGGACTTGTACTCCTTGTTTATAGCCTCATTACTACCTGGTATCTCTGCACATTGACTCAGGACTAGTTTTCCTTGTATATAGCCTCATTACTACCTGGATCCCTGCACATTGACTCAGGACTTGTACTCCTTGTATATAGCCTTATTACTACCTGGATCCCTGCACATTGACTCAGGACTTGTACTCCTTGTTTATAGCCTCATTACTACCTGGTATCCCTGCACATTGACTCAGGACTAGTTTTCCTTGTATATAGCCTCATTACTACCTGGTATCCCTGCACATTGACTCAGGACTTGTACTCCTTGTTTATAGCCTCATTACTACCTGGTATCCCTGCACATTGACTCAGGACTAGTTTTCCTTGTATATAGACTCATTACTACCTGGTATCCCTGCACATTGACTCAGGACTTGTGCTCCTTGTATATAGCCTCATTACTACCTGGTATCCCTGCACATTGACTCAGGACTAGTTTTCCTTGTATATAGACTCATTACTACCTGGTATCCCTGCACATTGACTCAGGACTTGTACTCCTTGTATATAGCCTCATTACTACCTGGATCCCTGCACATTGACTCAGGACTTGTACTCCTTGTTTATAGCCTCATTACTACCTAGTATCCCTGCACATTGACTCAGGACTAGATCTCCTTGTTTATAGTCTCATTACTACCTGGATCCCTGCACATTGACTCAGGACTAGTTCTCCATGTTTATAGCCTCATTACTACCTGGTATCCCTGCACATTGACTCAGGACTAGTTTTCCTTGTATATAGACTCATTACTACCTGGTATCCCTGCACATTGACTCAGGACTTGTACTCCTTGTATATAGCCTCATTACTACCTGGATCCCTGCACATTGACCCAGGACTTGTACTCCTTGTTTATAGCCTCATTACTACCTGGTATCCCTGCACATTGACTCAGGACTAGTTTTCCTTGTATATAGACTCATTACTACCTGGTATCCCTGCACATTGACTCAGGACTTGTACTCCTTGTTTATAGTCTCATTACTACCTGGTATCCCTGCACATTGACTCAGGACTTGTACTCCTTGTATATAGTCTCATTACTACCTGGTATCCCTGCACATTGACTCAGGACTAGTACTCATTGTATATAGCCTCATTACTACCTGGATCCCTGCACATTTACTCAGGACTAGTACTCATTGTATATAGTCTCATTACTACCTGGTATCCCTGCACATTGACTCAGGACTTGTACTCCTTGTATATAGCCTCATTACTACCTGGATCCCTGCACATTGACTCAGGACTAGTTCTCCATGTTTATAGTCTCATTACTACCTGGTATCCCTGCACATTGACTCAGGACTAGTACTCATTGTATATAGCCTCATTACTACCTGGATCCCTGCACATTGACTCAGGACTAGTTCTCCATGTTTATAGCCTCATTACTACCTGGTATCCCTGCACATTGACTCAGGACTAGTTTTCCTTGTATATAGACTCATTACTACCTGGTATCCCTGCACATTGACTCAGGACTTGTACTCCTTGTATATAGCCTCATTACTACCTGGATCCCTGCACATTGACTCAGGACTTGTACTCCTTGTTTATAGCCTCATTACTACCTGGTATCTCTGCACATTGACTCAGGACTTGTACTCATTGTTTATAGCCTCATTACTAACTGGTATCCCTGCACATTGACTCAGGACTAGTTTTCCTTGTATATAGCCTCATTACTACCTGGATCCCTGCACATTGACTCAGGACTAGTTTTCCTTGTATATAGACTCATTACTACCTGGTATCCCTGCACATTGATTCAGGACTAGTACTCCTTGTATATAGCCTCATTACTACCTGGATCCCTGCACATTGACTCAGGACTAGTTTTCCTTGTATATAGCCTCATTACTACCTGGATCCCTGCACATTGACGCAGGACTAGTACTCCTTGTATATAGCCTCATTACTACCTGGATCCCTGCACATTGACTCAGGACTAGTACTCCTTGTTTATAGCCTCATTACTACCTGGTATCCCTGCACATTGACTCAGGACTAGTTTTCCTTGTATATAGCCTCATTACTACCTGGATCCCTGCACATTGACTCAGGACTTGTACTCCTTGTTTATAGCCGCATTACTACCTTGTATCCCTGCACATTGACTCAGGACTAGTTTTCCTTGTATATAGCCTCATTACTACCTGGTATCCCTGCACATTGACTCAGGACTTGTACTCCTTGTTTATAGCCTCATTACTACCTGGTATCCCTGCACATTGACTCAGGACTAGTTTTCCTTGTATATAGACTCATTACTACCTGGTATCCCTGCACATTGACTCAGGACTTGTACTCCTTGTATAAAGCCTCATTACTACCTGGATCCCTGCACATTGACTCAGGACTAGTTCTCCTTGTATATAGCCTCATCACTACCTGGATCCCTGCACATTGACTCAGGACTTGTACTCCTTGTATATAGCCTCATTACTACCTGGATCCCTGCACATTGACGCAGGACTAGTTTTCCTTGTATATAGCCTCATCACTACCTGGATCCCTGCACATTGACTCAGGACTTGTACTCCTTGTATATAGCCTCATTACTACCTGGATCCCTGCACATTGACTCAGGACTAGTTCTCCATGTTTATAGTCTCATTACTACCTAGTATCCCTGCACATTGACTCAGGACTAGTTTTCCTTGTATATAGACTCATTACTACCTGGTATCCCTGCACATTGACACAGGACTTGTACTCCTTGTATATAGCCTCATTACTACCTGGATCCCTGCACGTTGACTCAGGACTAGATCTCCTTGTTTATAGTCTCATTACTACCTAGTATCCCTGCACATTGACTCAGGACTAGTTTTCCTTGTATATAGACTCATTACTACCTGGTATCCCTGCACATTGACCCAGGACTTGTACTCCTTGTTTATAGCCTCATTACTACCTGGTATCCCTGCACATTGACTCAGGACTAGTTTTCCTTGTATATAGACTCATTACTACCTGGTATCCCTGCACATTGACTCAGGACTTGTGCTCCTTGTATATAGCCTCATTACTACCTGGTATCCCTGCACATTGACTCAGGACTAGTTTTCCTTGTATATAGACTCATTACTACCTGGTATCCCTGCACATTGACTCAGGACTTGTACTCCTTGTATATAGCCTCATTACTACCTGGATCCCTGCACATTGACTCAGGACTTGTACTCCTTGTTTATAGCCTCATTACTACCTAGTATCCCTGCACATTGACTCAGGACTAGATCTCCTTGTTTATAGTCTCATTACTACCTGGATCCCTGCACATTGACTCAGGACTAGTTCTCCATGTTTATAGCCTCATTACTACCTGGTATCCCTGCACATTGACTCAGGACTAGTTTTCCTTGTATATAGACTCATTACTACCTGGTATCCCTGCACATTGACTCAGGACTAGTTTTCCTTGTATATAGACTCATTACTACCTGGTATCCCTGCACATTGACTCAGGACTAGTTTTCCTTGTATATAGACTCATTACTACCTGGTATCCCTGCACATTGACTCAGGACTTGTACTCCTTGTTTATAGTCTCATTACTACCTGGTATCCCTGCACATTGACTCAGGACTTGTACTCCTTGTATATAGTCTCATTACTACCTGGTATCCCTGCACATTGACTCAGGACTAGTACTCATTGTATATAGCCTCATTACTACCTGGATCCCTGCACATTTACTCAGGACTAGTACTCATTGTATATAGTCTCATTACTACCTGGTATCCCTGCACATTGACTCAGGACTTGTACTCCTTGTATATAGCCTCATTACTACCTGGATCCCTGCACATTGACTCAGGACTAGTTCTCCTTGTTTATAGTCTCATTACTACCTGGTATCCCTGCACATTGACTCAGGACTAGTTCTCCATGTTTATAGTCTCATTACTACCTGGTATCCCTGCACATTGACTCAGGACTAGTACTCATTGTATATAGCCTCATTACTACCTGGATCCCTGCACATTGACTCAGGACTAGTTCTCCATGTTTATAGCCTCATTACTACCTGGTATCCCTGCACATTGACTCAGGACTAGTTTTCCTTGTATATAGACTCATTACTACCTGGTATCCCTGCACATTGACTCAGGACTTGTACTCCTTGTATATAGCCTCATTACTACCTGGATCCCTGCACATTGACTCAGGACTAGATCTCCTTGTTTATAGTCTCATTACTACCTAGTATCCCTGCACATTGACTCAGGACTAGTTTTCCTTGTATATAGACTCATTACTACCTGGTATCCCTGCACATTGACTCAGGACTTGTACTCCTTGTATATAGCCTCATTACTACCTGGATCCCTGCACATTGACTCAGGACTTGTACTCCTTGTTTATAGCCTCATTACTACCTGGTATCTCTGCACATTGACTCAGGACTAGTTTTCCTTGTATATAGCCTCATTACTACCTGAATCCCTGCACATTGACTCAGGACTTGTACTCCTTGTATATAGCCTCATTACTACCTGGATCCCTGCACATTGACTCAGGACTTGTACTCCTTGTTTATAGCCTCATTACTACCTGGTATCCCTGCACATTGACTCAGGACTTGTACTCCTTGTATATAGCCTCATTACTACCTGGATCCCTGCACATTGACTCAGGACTTGAACCTCTTGTTTATAGCCTCATTACTACCTGGTATCCCTGCACATTGACTCAGGACTAGTTTTCCTTGTATATAGCCTCATTACTACCTGGTATCCCTGCACATTGACTCAGGACTTGTACTCCTTGTATAAAGCCTCATTACTACCTGGATCCCTGCACATTGACTCAGGACTAGTTTTCCTTGTATATAGCCTCATCACTACCTGGATCCCTGCACATTGACTCAGGACTTGTACTCCTTGTATATAGCCTCATTACTACCTGGATCCCTGCACATTGACTCAGGACTAGTACTCCATGTTTATTTCCTCATTACTACCTGGTATCCCTGCACGTTGACTCAGGACTAGATCTCCTTGTTTATAGTCTCATTACTACCTAGTATCCCTGCACATTGACTCAGGACTAGTTTTCCTTGTATATAGACTCATTACTACCTGGTATCCCTGCACATTGACTCAGGACTTGTACTCCTTGTATATAGCCTCATTACTACCTGGATCCCTGCACATTGACTCAGGACTTGTACTCCTTGTTTATAGCCTCATTACTACCTGGTATCTCTGCACATTGACTCAGGACTAGTTTTCCTTGTATATAGCCTCATTACTACCTGGATCCCTGCACATTGACTCAGGACTTGTACTCCTTGTATATAGCCTTATTACTACCTGGATCCCTGCACATTGACTCAGGACTTGTACTCCTTGTTTATAGCCTCATTACTACCTGGTATCCCTGCACATTGACTCAGGACTAGTTTTCCTTGTATATAGCCTCATTACTACCTGGTATCCCTGCACATTGACTCAGGACTTGTACTCCTTGTTTATAGCCTCATTACTACCTGGTATCCCTGCACATTGACTCAGGACTAGTTTTCCTTGTATATAGACTCATTACTACCTGGTATCCCTGCACATTGACTCAGGACTTGTGCTCCTTGTATATAGCCTCATTACTACCTGGTATCCCTGCACATTGACTCAGGACTAGTTTTCCTTGTATATAGACTCATTACTACCTGGTATCCCTGCACATTGACTCAGGACTTGTACTCCTTGTATATAGCCTCATTGCTACCTGGATCCCTGCACATTGACTCAGGACTTGTACTCCTTGTTTATAGCCTCATTACTACCTAGTATCCCTGCACATTGACTCAGGACTAGATCTCCTTGTTTATAGTCTCATTACTACCTGGATCCCTGCACATTGACTCAGGACTAGTTCTCCATGTTTATAGCCTCATTACTACCTGGTATCCCTGCACATTGACTCAGGACTTGTGCTCCTTGTATATAGCCTCATTACTACCTGGTATCCCTGCACATTGACTCAGGACTAGTTTTCCTTGTATATAGACTCATTACTACCTGGTATCCCTGCACATTGACTCATGACTTGTACTCCTTGTATATAGCCTCATTACTACCTGGATCCCTGCACATTGACCCAGGACTTGTACTCCTTGTTTATAGCCTCATTACTACCTGGTATCCCTGCACATTGACTCAGGACTAGTTTTCCTTGTATATAGACTCATTACTACCTGGTATCCCTGCACATTGACTCAGGACTTGTACTCCTTGTTTATAGTCTCATTACTACCTGGTATCCCTGCACATTGACTCAGGACTTGTACTCCTTGTATATAGTCTCATTACTACCTGGTATCCCTGCACATTGACTCAGGACTAGTACTCATTGTATATAGCCTCATTACTACCTGGATCCCTGCACATTTACTCAGGACTAGTACTCATTGTATATAGCCTCATTACTACCTGGATCCCTGCACATTTACTCAGGACTAGTACTCATTGTATATAGTCTCATTACTACCTGGTATCCCTGCACATTGACTCAGGACTAGTTCTCCATGTTTATAGCCTCATTACTACCTGGATCCCTGCACATTGACTCAGGACTAGTTCTCCATGTTTATAGCCTCATTACTACCTGGTATCCCTGCACATTGACCCAGGACTTGTACTCCTTGTTTATAGCCTCATTACTACCTGGTATCCCTGCACATTGACTCAGGACTAGTTTTCCTTGTATATAGACTCATTACTACCTGGTATCCCTGCACATTGACTCAGGACTTGTGCTCCTTGTATATAGCCTCATTACTACCTGGTATCCCTGCACATTGACTCAGGACTAGTTTTCCTTGTATATAGACTCATTACTACCTGGTATCCCTGCACATTGACTCAGGACTTGTACTCCTTGTATATAGCCTCATTACTACCTGGATCCCTGCACATTGACTCAGGACTTGTACTCCTTGTTTATAGCCTCATTACTACCTAGTATCCCTGCACATTGACTCAGGACTAGATCTCCTTGTTTATAGTCTCATTACTACCTGGATCCCTGCACATTGACTCAGGACTAGTTCTCCATGTTTATAGCCTCATTACTACCTGGTATCCCTGCACATTGACTCAGGACTAGTTTTCCTTGTATATAGACTCATTACTACCTGGTATCCCTGCACATTGACTCAGGACTAGTTTTCCTTGTATATAGACTCATTACTACCTGGTATCCCTGCACATTGACTCAGGACTAGTTTTCCTTGTATATAGACTCATTACTACCTGGTATCCCTGCACATTGACTCAGGACTTGTACTCCTTGTTTATAGTCTCATTACTACCTGGTATCCCTGCACATTGACTCAGGACTTGTACTCCTTGTATATAGTCTCATTACTACCTGGTATCCCTGCACATTGACTCAGGACTAGTACTCATTGTATATAGCCTCATTACTACCTGGATCCCTGCACATTTACTCAGGACTAGTACTCATTGTATATAGTCTCATTACTACCTGGTATCCCTGCACATTGACTCAGGACTTGTACTCCTTGTATATAGCCTCATTACTACCTGGATCCCTGCACATTGACTCAGGACTAGTTCTCCTTGTTTATAGTCTCATTACTACCTGGTATCCCTGCACATTGACTCAGGACTAGTTCTCCATGTTTATAGTCTCATTACTACCTGGTATCCCTGCACATTGACTCAGGACTAGTACTCATTGTATATAGCCTCATTACTACCTGGATCCCTGCACATTGACTCAGGACTAGTTCTCCATGTTTATAGCCTCATTACTACCTGGTATCCCTGCACATTGACTCAGGACTAGTTTTCCTTGTATATAGACTCATTACTACCTGGTATCCCTGCACATTGACTCAGGACTTGTACTCCTTGTATATAGCCTCATTACTACCTGGATCCCTGCACATTGACTCAGGACTAGATCTCCTTGTTTATAGTCTCATTACTACCTAGTATCCCTGCACATTGACTCAGGACTAGTTTTCCTTGTATATAGACTCATTACTACCTGGTATCCCTGCACATTGACTCAGGACTTGTACTCCTTGTATATAGCCTCATTACTACCTGGATCCCTGCACATTGACTCAGGACTTGTACTCCTTGTTTATAGCCTCATTACTACCTGGTATCTCTGCACATTGACTCAGGACTAGTTTTCCTTGTATATAGCCTCATTACTACCTGAATCCCTGCACATTGACTCAGGACTTGTACTCCTTGTATATAGCCTCATTACTACCTGGATCCCTGCACATTGACTCAGGACTTGTACTCCTTGTTTATAGCCTCATTACTACCTGGTATCCCTGCACATTGACTCAGGACTTGTACTCCTTGTATATAGCCTCATTACTACCTGGATCCCTGCACATTGACTCAGGACTTGAACCTCTTGTTTATAGCCTCATTACTACCTGGTATCCCTGCACATTGACTCAGGACTAGTTTTCCTTGTATATAGCCTCATTACTACCTGGTATCCCTGCACATTGACTCAGGACTTGTACTCCTTGTATAAAGCCTCATTACTACCTGGATCCCTGCACATTGACTCAGGACTAGTTTTCCTTGTATATAGCCTCATCACTACCTGGATCCCTGCACATTGACTCAGGACTTGTACTCCTTGTATATAGCCTCATTACTACCTGGATCCCTGCACATTGACTCAGGACTAGTACTCCATGTTTATTTCCTCATTACTACCTGGTATCCCTGCACGTTGACTCAGGACTAGATCTCCTTGTTTATAGTCTCATTACTACCTAGTATCCCTGCACATTGACTCAGGACTAGTTTTCCTTGTATATAGACTCATTACTACCTGGTATCCCTGCACATTGACTCAGGACTTGTACTCCTTGTATATAGCCTCATTACTACCTGGATCCCTGCACATTGACTCAGGACTTGTACTCCTTGTTTATAGCCTCATTACTACCTGGTATCTCTGCACATTGACTCAGGACTAGTTTTCCTTGTATATAGCCTCATTACTACCTGGATCCCTGCACATTGACTCAGGACTTGTACTCCTTGTATATAGCCTTATTACTACCTGGATCCCTGCACATTGACTCAGGACTTGTACTCCTTGTTTATAGCCTCATTACTACCTGGTATCCCTGCACATTGACTCAGGACTAGTTTTCCTTGTATATAGCCTCATTACTACCTGGTATCCCTGCACATTGACTCAGGACTTGTACTCCTTGTTTATAGCCTCATTACTACCTGGTATCCCTGCACATTGACTCAGGACTAGTTTTCCTTGTATATAGACTCATTACTACCTGGTATCCCTGCACATTGACTCAGGACTTGTGCTCCTTGTATATAGCCTCATTACTACCTGGTATCCCTGCACATTGACTCAGGACTAGTTTTCCTTGTATATAGACTCATTACTACCTGGTATCCCTGCACATTGACTCAGGACTTGTACTCCTTGTATATAGCCTCATTGCTACCTGGATCCCTGCACATTGACTCAGGACTTGTACTCCTTGTTTATAGCCTCATTACTACCTAGTATCCCTGCACATTGACTCAGGACTAGATCTCCTTGTTTATAGTCTCATTACTACCTGGATCCCTGCACATTGACTCAGGACTAGTTCTCCATGTTTATAGCCTCATTACTACCTGGTATCCCTGCACATTGACTCAGGACTTGTGCTCCTTGTATATAGCCTCATTACTACCTGGTATCCCTGCACATTGACTCAGGACTAGTTTTCCTTGTATATAGACTCATTACTACCTGGTATCCCTGCACATTGACTCATGACTTGTACTCCTTGTATATAGCCTCATTACTACCTGGATCCCTGCACATTGACCCAGGACTTGTACTCCTTGTTTATAGCCTCATTACTACCTGGTATCCCTGCACATTGACTCAGGACTAGTTTTCCTTGTATATAGACTCATTACTACCTGGTATCCCTGCACATTGACTCAGGACTTGTACTCCTTGTTTATAGTCTCATTACTACCTGGTATCCCTGCACATTGACTCAGGACTTGTACTCCTTGTATATAGTCTCATTACTACCTGGTATCCCTGCACATTGACTCAGGACTAGTACTCATTGTATATAGCCTCATTACTACCTGGATCCCTGCACATTTACTCAGGACTAGTACTCATTGTATATAGCCTCATTACTACCTGGATCCCTGCACATTTACTCAGGACTAGTACTCATTGTATATAGTCTCATTACTACCTGGTATCCCTGCACATTGACTCAGGACTAGTTCTCCATGTTTATAGCCTCATTACTACCTGGTATCCCTGCACATTGACTCAGGACTAGTTTTCCTTGTATATAGACTCATTACTACCTGGTATCCCTGCACATTGACTCAGGACTTGTACTCCTTGTATATAGCCTCATTACTACCTGGATCCCTGCACATTGACTCAGGACTTGTACTCCTTGTTTATTTCCTCATTACTACCTGGATCCCTGCACATTGACTCAGGACTTGTACTCCTTGTTTATAGCCTCATTACTACCTGGTATCCCTGCACATTGACTCAGGACTAGTTTTCCTTGTATATAGACTCATTACTACCTGGTATCCCTGCACATTGACTCAGGACTTGTACTCCTTGTTTATAGTCTCATTACTACCTGGTATCCCTGCACATTGACTCAGGACTTGTACTCCTTGTATATAGTCTCATTACTACCTGGTATCCCTGCACATTGACTCAGGACTAGTACTCATTGTATATAGCCTCATTACTACCTGGATCCCTGCACATTGACTCAGGACTAGTACTCATTGTATATAGTCTCATTATTACCTGGTATCCCTGCACATTGACTCAGGACTTGTACTCCTTGTATATAGCCTCATTACTACCTGGATCCCTGCACATTGACTCAGGACTAGTTCTCCATGTTTATAGTCTCATTACTACCTGGTATCCCTGCACATTGACTCAGGACTAGTACTCATTGTATATAGCCTCCTTATTGTTATTTTTTTGTGTTACTTTTTCCTTTTTTATTTACCTTAATTTTTAAAAACTTTTTAACTCTGCATTGTAAGTAAGCATTGCACAGTAAATGTCTACACCTGTTGTATTCGGAGCTTGGAACTAATAACATTTATTTTGATTTGATTTAATTTGATTTGACACTCACAGCCCTGGGTGGTAGGGTAATATGGTAATTTAGTCTCAGACCTGCTGTCTGGAAGAGTGTCACCCCACATTAACCAGCTACACCGTCAGCAAGACACACACACTCATCCACACAGAGAGACACACACACACACTCCACAGCAGGCGTCAGTTAGATTTGGCTCTTTTGAAGATGAGCAGAAGTGTGGTAATGTTACAGCCGAGGGCGACAGGCTGCCAACACACACACACACACACACACACACACACACACACACACACACACACACACACACACACACACACACACACACACACACACACACACACACACACACACACACACACACACACACACTGTGCCTGTCATATCTACCTCTCCTTCTCCGTTTCTCTCTAACCCTTGCTCTTGATTTTGGTCTGAGTTAGCCTACTACCAGGCTATTTCTGGATAAGTTACTGCTAGCCAGGCTAAGTTACTACCAGGCTATTTCTAGATAAATTATTGCTAGCCAGGCTAAGTTAGTACCAGGCTATTTCTAGATAAGTTACTGCTAGCCAGGCTAAGTTAGTACCAGGCTATGTCTAGATAAGTTACTGTTAGCCAAGCTAAGTTAGTACCAAGCAATGTCTATATAAGTTACTATTAGACATAGCCTATTACTAACTCAGCCCATCTAACAAAAGATCTCCTAAAGAGTCCTGGCAAAATGCTTCATTTAAAGTTGTGGTTTTCTTTTGAACCTGAAAACTATTATAGTAAGTAGACTAATTTTTGTTGCCCAGATATGACAGGTGTGTGTGTGTGCTTGTGTGTTTGTGTATTGCCCCAGGTCATATCTGTGGTTGGTAGAGCCCAGCGCTGCAGCATGATCCCTCTGCCTTTAATTAACCATATTAACATAAACACTCTCTCTCCATCTGTCTCTCTCGCCATCTCTCTATCTAAATCTCTCTTTCAGTCCACCTCTCCCCTCCCTCCCTCCCTGCCTCCTTCCCTCCCTTTATCTACTTCCCCATCCCTCTCTTCCTCCCTGTCTTCTTACAATTGTGCTGTTAGATGACCTCAGGCTATCCCGACCAGCTGTATTAAACATGAACTAATCAACCACATACTTTCACACACACACACACAAATGCACACAATGTGCCTGTCACACCACATCTACCTCTCCTTCAACATAGTGTGGTCAGTCGAGTGTTGTTTCTTAGTTCAGATGGAGAGCCTACTATAAAGAGAGATAAGGCTGCCAGGCTGCAATAAAGAGAGATTAGGCTGCTAGTCTACTATGAAGAGAGATTAGGCTGCTCGTCTGCTATAAAGAGAGATAAGGCTGCTAGGCTGCTATATTATATTGAGAGATAAGGCTGCTAGGATACTATATTATATAGAGAGATAAGGCTGCTAGGCTACTATATTATATAGAGCGATAAGGCTGCTAGGATACTATATTATATTGAGAGATAAGGCTGCTAGGATACTATATGATGTAGAGAGATAAGGCTGCTAGGATATTATATGATATAGAGAGATAAGGCTGCTAGGATACTATATGATGTAGAGAGATAAGGCTGCTAGGATACTATATTATATTGAGAGATAAGGCTGCTAGGATACTATATGATATAGAGAGATAAGGCTGCTAGGATACTATATGATGTAGAGAGATAAGGCTGCTAGGATACTATATTATATTGAGAGATAAGGCTGCTAGGATACTATATGATGTAGAGAGATAAGGCTGCTAGGATACTATATTATATAGAGAGATAAGGCTGCTAGGCTACTATATTATATAGAGCGATAAGGCTGCTAGGATACTATATTATATTGAGAGATAAGGCTGCTAGGCTACTATATTATATAGAGAGATAAGGCTGCTAGGATACTATATTATATAGAGAGATAAGGCTGCTAGGATACTATATGATGTAGAGAGATAAGGCTGCTAGGATACTATATTATATTGAGAGATAAGGCTGCTAGGATACTATATTATATAGAGAGATAAGGCTGCTAGGATACTATATTATATAGAGAGATAAGGCTGCTAGGATACTATATTATATTGAGAGATAAGGCTGCTAGGATACTATATTATATAGAGAGATAAGGCTGCTAGGCAACTATATCTGCAATCCAGGTATTTTCCCAGTGTCATCTGCTGTACAGAGAGACTTCTTTTAGTGTTTTAGTTGATTGAAAGACAGAGTTACTTCTCCTTAATGTATAATGATGCCAGATCAGAGTCAGTAGGGATGAGCAGTGATGTTCTCTTGATAAGTGCGTGAATATTGCCATTTTCATGTCAAAATGTAACAAGTGCCTTTGGGTGTCACAGAACATGTATGGAGTTAACCATGGCTGGAGGTACAGCAATAGTAGTAGCCTGACTCAGTAAGAAACAATACTGTTGATTTGATCACAGAGGATATCCTCCTCTCCAAAATAAAACAGCCACAGGACAATTCTGTTTCGACGCTGAAACTTTAGAGACATACAGTGGGGCAAAAAAAGTATTTTGTCAGCCACCAATTGTGCAAGTTCTCCCACTTAAAAAGACGAGAGAGGCCTGTAATTTTCAGCATAGGTACACTTCAACTATGACAGACAAAATGAGAAGAAAAAAATCCAGAAAATCACATTGTAGGATATTTTATGAATTTATTTGCAAATTATGGTGGAAAGTATTTGGTCAATAACAAAAGTTTATCTCAGTACTTTGTTATATACTCTTTGTTGGCAATGACAGAGGTCAAACGTTTTCTGTAAGGCTTCACAAGGTTTTCACACACTGTTGCTGGTATTTTGGCCCATTCCACCATGCAGATCTCCTCTCGAGCAGTGATGTTTTGGGGCTGTTGCTGGGCAACACGGATTTTCAACTCCCTCCAAAGATGTTCTATGGGGTTGAGATCTGGAGACTGGCTAGGCCACTCCAGGACCTTCAAATGCTTCTTACGAAGCCACTCCTTTGTTACCCGGGCGGTGTGTTTGGGATCATTGTCATGCTGAAAGACCCAGCCACATTTCATCTTCAATGCCCTTGCTGATTGAAGGAGGTTTTCACTCAAAATCTCACGATACATGGCCCCATTCGTTCTTTCCTTTACACGGATGAGGCATCCTGGTCCCTTTGCAGAAAAACAGCCCTAAAGCATGATATTTCCACCCCCATGCTTCACAGTAGGTATGGTGTTCTTTGGATGCAACTCAGCATTCTTTGTCCTCCAAACACAACGAGTTTAGTTTTTACCAAAAAGTTATATTTTGGTTTCATCTGACCATATGACATTCTCCCAATCTTCTTCTGGACCATCCAAATGCTCTCTAGCAAACATCAGACGGGCCTGGACATGTACTGGCTTAAGCAGGGGGACACCTCTGGCACTGCAGGATTTGAGTCCCTGGCGGCATAGTGTGTTGCTGATGGTAGGCTTTGTTACTTTGGTCCCAGCTCTCTGCAGGTCATTCACTATGTCCCCCCGTGTGGTTCTGGGATTTTAGCTCACCGTTCTTGTGATCATTTTGACCCCACGGGGTGAGATCTTGCGTGGAGCTCCAGATCGAGGGAGATTATCAGTGGTCTTGTATGTCTTCCATTTCCTAATAATTGCTCCCACAGTTGATTTCTTGAAACCAAGCTGCATACCTATTGCAGATTCAGTCTTCCCAGCCTGGTGCAGGTCTACAATATTGTTTCTGGTGTCCTTTGACAGCTCTTTGGTCTTGGCCATAGTGGAGTTTGGAGTGTGACTGTTTGATGTTGTGGACAGGTGTCTTTTATACTGATAACAAGTTCAAACAGGTGCCATTAATACAGGTAACGAGTGGAGGACAGAGGAGCCTCTTAAAGAAGAAGTTACAGGTCTGTGAGAGCCAGAAATCTTTCTTGTTTGTAGGTGACCAAATACCTATTTTCCACTATAATTTGCAAATAAATTCATAAAAAATCCTACAATGTGATTTTCTGGATTTTCTATTTTTTTCTGTCATAGTTGAAGTGTACCTATGATGAAAATTACAGGCCTCTCTCATCTTTTTAAGTGGGAGAACTTGAACAATTGGTGAATGACTAAATACTTTTTTGCCCCACAGTACATACAACCTCAAGAAGCCTGACTAACTGGTGCTTGTATATAACCTTGCTACTCTTATTTTCAAATGTCTTTTTACTGCTGTTTTATTTCTTTACTTACCTACACACACACACCTTTTTTTCTCACTATTGGTTAGAGCCTTTAACCTCTCGAGGTATGTGGGATGCAACCGTCCCCTATACCATAAGAAGTTAACTTCTTATGGTATAGGGGACAGTTGCGTCCCACATACCCTACAGAGGTTAACTTCTTATGGTATAGGGGACGGTTGCGTCCCACTTGGGCAAAAAACAGGGAAAAGGCAGCGCGGCAAATAAAATAAAAATGACATAAAAATCAAACTTTCATTAAATCACAAATGTAAGATACTCAATTAAAACTACACTCGTTGTGAATCCAGCCAACATGTCCGATTGTAAAAAGGCTTTTCGGCGAAAGCATAAGAAGCTATTATCGGATGATAGCACAACAGTCAACAAAGAGGGTAGCATATTTCAACCCTGCAGGCGCTACACAAAACGCAGAAATAAAATATAAAACATGCATTACCTTTGATGAGCTTCTTTTGTTGGCACTCCAATATGTCCCATAAACATCACAATTGGCCCTTTTGTTCGATTAATTCCTTCCATATATATCCAAATGTCCATTTATAAAGTGCTTTTGATCCAGAAAAAAACAGCTTCCAAAATGCGCAACGTCACTAAAAAACATATCAAAAGTTGCCTATAAACTTTGCCAAAATATTTCAAACTACTTTTGTAATACAACTTTAGGTATTTTTAAACGTTAATAATCGATCAAATTGTAGACGGGTCTATCTGTGTTCAATACAGCGGCTAGGGATGCCATCTGGGCCGGCAGCCTTGCAAGGGTTAACACATTTAAATGTTTGACTCACATCTGCCACGAAGAAGGAGAGCCCCCAATCCTTGGAAGTGGTCTGCGTCGGTGGCAATGTGTTATCTTCAAAGAGTACGAAGAATGTGTTTAGCCTGTCTGGAAGCAAGACCTCGGGCTCGGCGACGTGGCTGGGTTTCCTTTTGTAGTCCGTGATTGTCTGTAGTCCATGCCAAATACGTCTCATGTCTGAGCAGTTGAATTGTGTTACGTTCCGCAGTTTCTGTGTTGTGGTTTGTGTATTGGTATGTACATGTATGTGTGTGTTTCAGGATGGCTTCCTGAAATTCCCCCAAGCAGCTGATTAGTCGGCCCCCATTGTGGGTGTTGCGTTCCTTCTTCCTAGAGGCGTACGTAACAAATTGCGACTCCACTTTGTCTCTATACTGATGTTTAGCTTGTTTGATTGCCTTGCTGAGTGAATAACTACGCTGTTTGTATTCTGCAATATTACCAGTCACCTTGCCATGGTTAAATACGGTGGTTCACGCTTTCAGTTTCGCGTGAATGCTACCATCTATCCATGGTTTCTGGTTAGGGTAGGTTTTAATAGTCACGGTGGGTACTACATCTCCTATACACTCCCTTATGAACTCAGTCACCGTATGAGTCTAGATCATTTTCGCAAGCTACCCGGAACATATCCCAGTCCACGTGATCACAACAATCCTGAAGCGTGTATTCTTATTGGTCAGACCAGCTTTGAAGAGTATGAAGCACAGGCACTTCCTGTTTGAGTTTCTGCCTATAGGATGGGAGGAGCAAGATGGAGTCATGGTCAGGTTTGCTGAAAGGAGGGCGGGGGAGGGTCTTGTAAGCATTCCGGAAGTTTTAATAGCAATGGTAAAGTCTTTCTAGTGCGAGTAGATGAGTCAATATGGTGATAGAACTTCAGCCGCCTCGTCCTAAGATTTGCTTTGTTAAAATCCCCAGCTACAATAAATACAGCCTCAGCATATGTGGTTTTTAGTTTGCATAAAGTCCAGCAAAGTTCTTTGAGGACCGTCGAGGATTCGGCTTGAGTTGGGATGTAAACGGCCATGGCGATGACGGAGGAGAATTCCCTTGGGAGATAATATGGTCGGCATTTAATTGTGAGGTATTCTAGGTCGGGTGAACAAAAGGACTTTAGTTCCTGTATGTTTCTAGAATTACACCACGAATCATTAATCATGAAACGCCCCCTTCCGTCCTTCTGCTTTCCGGAGAGATATTTATTACTGACTTCGCGATGTACTGAGAATGCTGCCGGCTTTCCCAATTCCGACAGACTATCCCGAGGGAGCCATGTTTCCGTGAAACAAAGTATTTTACAGACCCTGATGTTTCTCTGGAATGAAATCCTTATGCTAAGCTTATCAACATTGTTATCCGAAGACTGAACATTAGCGAGTAATATACTCGGAAGCGGTGGGTAGTGCGCGCACCTCTTAAGTCAAACCAACAGGCCGCCTCGAGTGCATCTCCTCCGCCGACGACGTTTTGGGTCGGCCTCTGGAATAAGTTAAATTGCTCTGTGGAGAGTGAACAAAGGATCTGTTCCAGGGAAGTCGAATTCCTGGTCGTAATATTGGTAGTTCTGGTGAGTTACCGCCGCTCAAACATCCAATAGTTCTTCCTGGCTGTATGTAATGACACAAAACATTTCCTGAGCGAATGTAAAAAATAGTACATAAAAAAAAAAAAAAATCTGCAACGTTTCCGAAGAACTAGTCTTCATGCTGCAATCTCCGTCGGCACCGTTCTGTGCACGTGATTAGCATGTTTGTTTTCGCTATTAAATTTATTACCATAGTAATTCCTAATGGATCTGTCCAGATGTGGATAGAAAACAATGCATTTGGTGGACTCTGTAAGAGTCCATCAAGGGTGCATGGCTTCTTTTGTGTTCTTAAAAACTCCAGCACAGAGAAGAGAAAGGAACCTTGAATAATTAAACACGTCAGTAAAATTCTGTTAGACTTGGGGATTATGGTCACTGTGACGACCCTCCCACTCTGTCTGCCGTATTCTGTCTTTGTTCTTGTTTCCTTATTAGGATGCCGGTGGGCGGAGATGGGGAGGGTCGTCAACTACATGGGAAACACCTGGGCCAGGTGTGTCCCAGGATAAATAGACCTCTTCCACATTCATGGAGGAGACTCTCTCCATGCAGACACCATTGTAGATTGTGTTGTGGTTCTTGGTGGCCTTTTGTTTGTTTGCATTGGCACCTTTCAATACCCTGCATTATCACATTCATGCATGCAAAACACTCACTTACACTACTGATTACTGATTACACACACCATTGTATATTTTCCTTAGTTGCTTTAGTTAATAAATATATATTTTGTTACTCCTTATCTCCACGTTGTCTCCCTTTGTTACGGGCTTTGAGCCGGTTCGTGACATCACAGACAGTGCTATTCGCCTGTGTTACACCAAAGGTGAAAGCCCAAGACAATGAATAGCTAAAGTAGGCTACAATGCTGTAAAGTAGGCCTAATAATGCTAAAAAAATGCAGAAATAAATCGACTGCTGGTCTTTTTTGAATGCTGCACATTTTTACATTGTGTTCCATTTCCAGTGAGACTATTCAAGCCATCGACTCACTGATGGTTGAAAATGATGAGCAATCGGCAAAGTCAATCTGTAATCTGCTGGCATCACCGCATAACATCAACATTACTCTAATCACAGTCAGAAGACAGTTGAAGAAACTTGAGCGGATCTATGGAAAAAACATGTTTTCAAAATTCCTCCAGGGCCGAAAGACAAGTTCCTTACTTTTTCCCCCTTCCACTTTCCTCTTCCAATTTTGTGGTAATGCTGCAATCAATTGGTTGTAATTTTGGGTAGAACAGACATTTCCAAATATTTGTGTTCGCTGCATGTGTGACACAACTCCACCAGTCCTATTTATGATATAATTTACAAAGATTAAACTTTTAATCAATTAGTATATTTGAGTTTAACCACAATATTTGTTGTATTATTTGTTCTGTGTTTTCTGGTGGATTAAAATGAAATTGCAACCAACTTTCTATGGCTTGTTTAAAAAATAATGAGATTTTGGAGATTTTTTCGTTTTCAAATAACCGAAAGTGAGTGGTCATAATCTGAATGAAGGGGAAAAGGTCATTCTTGAACATGGGGTGAGACATTCTTAATAATTTGCTAGAGAACCAGTTTGGATTTAAGTATAACTTTTGTATGAGTGACGCCTTTAGTGAGAGGTCTAAAGCTTTAATAGTTAATAATTTCTGCCCCCCAAATTCATATTCGTTATATAAATAGGCCCATGTGCACCTTTATTAGATGAACCATTACATGACGGCTAAAGCCATTTAATTCATGAATGCATTTGAAAGACTTTAATGCTGTGATAGTGAAGAGCAAAATAATCCTTAATTTCCAAATAAAAATCTGATTTATCAAGACCAGCCCATGCTATGTCATTCACTGATATTTATGCCCATAGTAATTCGTTATGGATCCATTAATATATTTAAAGTCCCTAAACTCAGCAAGAGTCTATTGTCCTGCTGATAAATCTCTGCATTTTAAAAGTGTATTTTTATAATTATTTTATTAACTTCTTGGATATAGGGGGCGCTATTTTAATTTTTGGATGAAAAACGTTCCCGTTTTAAACAAGATATTTTGTCACGAAAAACACTCTGACGTTTCCAAAACTGCAAAGATATTTTCTGTGAGTGCCACAGAACTGATGTTACAGGCGAAACCCAGATAAAAATCCAATCAGGGAGTGCCGCATTTTTTGAAACCGCCTCATGCCAATGACTCCTTATATGGCTGTGAATGGGCCACGAATGAGCTTAGGCTTTCTGTCGCTTCCCCAACGTGTCGACAGCATTGTGACGTATTTGTAGGCATATCATTGGAAGATTGACCATAAGAGACTACATCTACCAGGTGGTCGCTTGGTGTCCTCCGTTGCAATTATTGCATAATCTCCAGCTTCAGTATTTTTCCGTTCGCTTCTGATGAGAAACCAACTGTCACGACTGATATATTATCGAATAGATATGTGAAAAACACCTTGAGGGTTGATTCTAAACAACGTTTGCCATACATTTACATTTAAGTCATTTAGCAGACGCTCTTATCCAGAGCGACTTACAAATTGGTGAATTCACCTTCTGACATCCAGTGGAACAGCCACTTTACAATAGTGCATCTAAATCATTAAAGGGGAGGGGGGTGAGAAGGATTACTTATCCTATCCTAGGTATTCCTTGAAGAGGTGGGGTTTCATGGTGTCTCCGGAAGGTGGTGATTGACTCCGCTGTCCTGGCGTCGTGAGGGAGTTTGTTCCACCATTGGGGGGCCAGAGCAGCGAACAGTTTTGACTGGGCTGAGCGGGAACTGTACTTCCTCAGTGGTAGGGAGGCGAGCAGGCCAGAGGTGGATGAACGCAGTGCCCTTGTTTGGGTGTAGGGCCTGATCAGAGCCTGGAGGTACTGCGGTGCCGTTCCCCTCACAGCACCGTAGGCAAGCACCATGGTCTTGTAGCGGATGCGAGCTTCAACTGGAAGCCAGTGGAGAGAGCGGAGGAGCGGGGTGACGTGAGAGAACTTGGGAAGGTTGAACACCAGATGGGCTGCGGCGTTCTGGATGAGTTGTAGGGGTTTGATGGCACAGGCAGGGAGCCCAGCCAACAGCGAGTTGCAGTAATCCAGACGGGAGATGACAAGTGCCTGGATTAGGACCTGCGCCGCTTCCTGTGTGAGGCAGGGGCGTACTCTGCGGATGTTGTAGAGCATGAACCTACAGGAACGGGCCACCGCCTTGATGTTAGTTGAGAACGACAGGGTGTTGTCCAGGATCACGCCAAGGTTCTTAGCGCTCTGGGAGGAGGAAACAATGGAGTTGTCAACCGTGATGGCGAGATCATGGAACGGGCAGTCCTTCCCCGGGAGGAAGAGCAGCTCCGTCTTGCCGAGGTTCAGCTTGAGGTGGTGATCCGTCATCCACACTGATATGTCTGCCAGACATGCAGAGATGCGATTCGCCACCTGGTCATCAGAAGGGGGAAAGGAGAAGATTAATTGTGTGTCGTCTGCATAGCAATGATAGGAGAGACCATGTGAGGTTATGACAGAGCCAAGTGACTTGGTGTATAGCGAGAATAGGAGAGGGCCTAGAACAGAGCCCTGGGGGACACCAGTGGTGAGAGCGCGTGGCGAGGAGACAGATTCTCGCCACTCCACCTGGTAGGAGCGACCTGTCAGGTAGGACGCAATCCAAGCGTGGGCCGCGCCGGAGATGCCCAACTCGGAGAGGGTGGACAGGAGGATCTGATGGTTCACAGTGTCGAAGGCAGCCGATAGGTCTAGAAGGATGAGAGCAGAGGAGAGAGAGTTAGCTTTAGCAGTGCGGAGCGCCTCCGTGATACAGAGAAGAGCAGTCTCAGTTGAATGACTAGTCTTGAAACCTGACTGATTTGGATCAAGAAGGTCATTCTGAGAGAGATAGCGGGAGAGCTGGCCAAGGACGGCACGTTCAAGAGTTTTGGAGAGAAAAGAAAGAAGGGATACTGGTCTGTAGTTGTTGACATCGGAGGGATCGAGTGTAGGTTTTTTCAGAAGGGGTGCAACTCTCGCTCTCTTGAAGACGGAAGGGACGTAGCCAGCGGTCAGGGATGAGTTGATGAGCGAGGTGAGGTAAGGGAGAAGGTCTCCGGAAATGGTCTGGAGAAGAGAGGAGGGGATAGGGTCAAGCGGGCAGGTTGTTGGGCGGCCGGCCGTCACAAGAAGCGAGATTTCATCTGGAGAGAGAGGGGAGAAAGAGGTCAGAGCACAGGGTAGGGCAGTGTGAGCAGAACCAGCGGTGTCGTTTGACTTAGCAAACGAGGATCGGATGTCGTCGACCTTCTTTTCAAAATGGTTGACGAAGTCATCTGCAGAGAGGGAGGAGGGGGGGAGGGGGAGGAGGATTCAGGAGGGAGGAGAAGGTGGCAAAGAGCTTCCTAGGGTTAGAGGCAGATGCTTGGAATTTAGAGAGGAAGAAAGTGGCTTTAGCAGCAGAGACAGAGGAGGAAAATGTAGAGAGGAGGGAGTGAAAGGATGCCAGGTCCGCAGGGAGGCGAGTTTTCCTCCATTTCCGCTCGGCTGCCCGGAGCACTGTTCTGTGAGCTCGCAGTGAGTCGTCGAGCCACGGAGCGGGAGGGGAGGACCGAGCCGGCCTGGAGGATAGGGGACATAGAGAGTCAAAGGATGCAGAAAGGGAAGAGAGGAGGGTTGAGGAGGCAGAATCAGGAGATAGGTTGGAGAAGGTATGAGCAGAGGGAAGAGATGATAGGATGGAAGAGGAGAGAGTAGCGGGGGAGAGAGAGCGAAGGTTGGGACGGCGCGATACCATCCGAGTAGGGGCAGTGTGGGAAGTGTTGGATGAAAGCGAGAGGGAAAAGGATACAAGGTAGTGGTCGGAGACTTGGAGGGGAGTTGCAATGAGGTTAGTGGAAGAACAGCATCTAGTAAACATGAGGTTGAGCGTATTGCCTGCCTTGTGAGTAGGGGGAAGGTGAGAGGGTGAGGTCAAAAGAGGAGAGGAGTGGAAAGAAGGAGGCAGAGAGGAATGAGTCAAAGGTAGACGTGGGGAGGTTAAAGTCGCCCAGGACTGTGAGAGGTGAGCCGTCCTCAGGAAAGGAGCTTATCAAGGCATCAAGCTCATTGATGAACTCTCCGAGGGAACCTGGAGGGCGATAAATGATAAGGATGTTAAGCTTGAAAGGGCTGGTAACTGTGACAGCATGGAATTCAAAGGAGGCGATAGACAGATGGGTAAGGGGAGAAAGAGAGAATGACCACTTGGGAGAGATGAGGATCCCGGTGCCACCACCCCGCTGACCAGAAGCTCTCGGGGTGTGCGAGAACACGTGGGCGGACGAAGAGAGAGCAGTAGGAGTAGCAGTGTTGTCTGTGGTGATCCATGTTTCCGTCAGTGCCAAGAAGTCGAGGGACTGGAGGGAGGCATAGGCTGAGATGAACTCTGCCTTGTTGGCCGCAGATCGGCAGTTCCAGAGGCTACCGGAGACCTGGAACTCCACGTGGGTCGTGCGCGCTGGGACCACCAGATTAGGGTGGCCGCGGCCACGCGGTGTGGAGCGTTTGTATGGTCTGTGCAGAGAGGAGAGAACAGGGATAGATAGACACATAGTTGACAGGCTACAGAAGAGGCTACGCTAATGCAAAGGAGATTGGAATGACAAGTGGACTACACTTATCGAATGTTCAGAACGTTAAGCTTACGTAGCAAGAATCTTATTGACTAAAATGATTGAAATGATACAGTACTGCTGGAGTAGGCTAGCTGGCAGTGGCTACGTTGTTGACACTACACTAATCAAGTCGTTCCGTCGAGTGTAATAGTTTCTACAGTGCTGTGCCATGTTTCTATCGATATTATGGAGCTAATTTGGAAAAAAGTTTGGCATTGTAGTGACTGCATTTTCCGGTCTTTTTCTTAGCCAAATGTGATGAACAAAACGGAGCTATTTCGCCACCACAAATAATGTTTTTGGAAAAAATGAACATTTGCTATCTAACTGAGAGTCTCGACATTGAAATCATCCGAAGTTCTTCAAAGGTAAATTATTTTATTTGAATGCTTTTCTTGTTTTTGTGAAAATGTTGCCTGCTGAATGCTAGGCTTAATATCAATATTCTTACACAAATGCTTGTGTAGCTTTGGTTGAAAAGCATATTTTGAAAATCTGAGATGACAGTGTTGTTAACAAAAGGCTAAGCTTGTGTTTCAATATATTTATTTAATTTCATTTGCGATTTTCATGAATAGGAAACGTTGCGTTATGGTAATGCACTTGAGGCTATGATTACGCTCCCGGATAAGGGATTGCTCGTCGCTAGAGGTTAACTGAGGCACAACTATGTTGATGAAGAAATACTGTACAATACATGCTTTACCCGACATTTTGCGGTTTTATGATGTTTGGAGTTAGAAATGTAAAACTTTAGAGTACTTAATTAATACAGGTTGGGGGGATTTTTTTACGCCGAGCTATCATTTTGTAATGGTTGAAGAGTCTATGGTCCTGCTAATAGCCCATCATGTTTGCACCCATAGGTTTTAGGCCTGCAGTAGGTTCTAATAATCCATGCCTCTGGGGATGTTTAAAAGTGTATCGCTCCAGGTGTCGTGGGTGTGGAGTCAGACGCAGGAGACAGAGAGTGCAATGCTGTGCTCTTTAATGCACAACAATAACGGCCCCAAACACGGGGGACAAAAAATGTACAACTGAAATACCCGACCAGGAAACAAACACGTTCCTCTACATACAGAACCGAAGGTCACAATAATAATATTTTGGAGATTATTTCAATTTTCAAATAACTGAAAGTGAGTGGTTGTAATCTGAATAAAAGGAAATTCTTGAACATGAGGTGAGACATTCTTACTAATTTGTAAACTTAGCCAGTTTGTTATGTAGAATTGTTTTTGTTTTTAGAAGGAGAGAAACAAAAGCCCACCGTACCTATTTTTCTAAAATCGTCAGTCCACATGTCAAGTGAAATTCCCCCATTGTATTTACACAAGTTCTCCCTTAACTCCAGGACCACCGACAATTTGTTGTTGTTGTTGCCTGATGCAGGACTCTAGTGTCAGAGAAGAGACTCTCAGACTGAAAACGCCTCCATTAATTTAAGAAAAGATAGTCAATTTGTGCCACGGTTTAAACTACCAATAGATCAGCGTCCTAACTCCCCCTTGTGATAGTGTGGTGCACTGACAGAATGACACCATCTACCACTAAAGGTTACAACAGAAGCTCATAACCTTTAACCTCTTTAGGGTATGTGGGACGCTAGTGTCCCATCTGGCCAACATCCACTGAGATTGCAGAGTGCCAAATTCAAACACAGAAATACTCGTTATAAAAATTCAGAAAACAAAACATATTTTACATAGGTTTAAAGATTAACTTCATGTTAATCCAACCACGGTGTCAGATTTATAAAATGCTTTTCGGCGAAAACCTTACGCTTATTTGAGAACATAGCCCAGTTGACAAATTATTACAAACAATAACCAGCCAAGCAGAAGAGTTTCAAAACTCAGAAATAGAGATAATCCCTTACCTTTGATCATATTCATATGGTGGCACTCAGAAGACATTAATTTACTCAATAAATGTTCCTTTTGTTCGATAAAGTCTCTTTATATCCAAACACCTCCATTTTGTTCTTCAAAAATCCGCAGTCAAAACAGACAGACAAAAAAATCCAAATTGTATCCGTAAAGTTCATAGAAACATGTCAAACGATGTTTATATTCAATCCTCAGGTTGTTTTTAGCCTAAATTATCTATAATATATCAACCAGATAATAACGTTGTCAATATAAAAGGTAAACAAGAAATGCACTCTCTCGGGATTGCGCATGAAAAAGCTCTGTGACACATCAGGATCCACTCATTCAGACTGGTCTTACTCCCTCATTTATAAGAATACAAGTCAGAAACAATTTCTAAAGACTGTTGACATCTAGTGGAAGGCATATGCGTCCTAAGTCAATGGATACTGTAATGGCATTGAATAGAAAACTACAAAACCAACAAACAAAAAAATACTTCCTGAATGGATTTTTCTCAGGTTTTCGCCTGCCAAATCAGTTCTGTTATACTCACAGACACTATTTTAACAGTTTTGGAAACTTTAGAGTGGTTTCTATCCAAATCTACCAGTTATATGCATATCATATCTTCTGAAGCACTGTATATGGGTATTTGCCTATGTTTGTGTTGCTTCACAGTCTCTGTTGTTCCATAAGGTTTATTTGTATCTGTTTGTTAAATAAAAATGTACTGCCTGCATCAGTTACTTGATGTGGAATAGAGTTCCATGTAGTCATGGCTCTATGTAGGACTATGTGCCTCCCATAGTCTGTTCTGGACTTGTGACATGTATTGTGGAGTATGCATGGTTGTCCGAGCTGTGTGCCAGCAGACAGCTTGGTGCATTCAACATATCAATACCTCTCATAAAAACAATTAGTCTTGCTCTCAAGTATATCTCTCCTCCACTTTGAGCCAGGAGAGACTGACATGCATATTATTAATATTAGCTCTCTGTGTACATCCAAGGGCCAGCCGTACTGCCCTGTTCTGAGCCAATTTCAATGTTCCTTTTTTTGCAGCACCTGACCACACGACTGAACAGTAGTCAAGGTGTGCCAAAACCAGGGCCTGCCTTGTTAAAGGCTGTGAAAAAGGCACAGCTGCCCTTTATTATGGACAGACTTCTCCCCATCTTAGCTACTGTTGTGTCAATAGGTTTTGACCATGACAGTTTACATTCCAGGGTTACTCCAAGCAGTTAGGTCATCTCAACTTGCTCAATTTCCACATAATTTATTACAAGATTTAGTTGAGTTTTATGGTTTAATACAATGATTTTTAGGTTTTAGTAATATTTGGGGCTAACGTATTCCTTGCCACCACTCTGAAACTATCTGCAACTCTTTAAGTGCTGCAATCATTTCCGACGCTGTAGTAGCTAACGTGTATAGCATTCAGTCATCCGCACATGTAGACACACTGGCTTTTCTCAGTGGCATGTCGTTAGTAAAGATTGAAAAAAGCAAGAGACCTAAACAGCTGCCCTGGGGAATTCCTGATTCTACCTGGATTATGTTTGAGAGGCTTCCATTAAAGAACTCCCTCTGTGTTCTGTTAGACAGGTACATCTTTATCCACAATATAGCAGGGGGTGTAAAGCCATAACACATATGTTATTCCAGCAGCAGACTATGATCGATTATGTCAAAAGCCACTCTGAAGTCTAACAAGACAGCTCCCACATTCTTTTATTCATCAATTTCTCTCAGCCAATCATCATTCATTTGTGTAAGTGCTGTGCCTGTTGAATGCCCTTCCCTACAAGCATGCTGAAAGTCTGTTGTCAATTTGTTTACTGTAAAATAGCATTGTATCTGGTCAAGCACAATTTTTTCGAGACCTTTACTAAGGGTTGGTAACAGGCTGATTGGTCAGCTATTTAAGCCAGTAAAGGGGGCTTTACTGTTCTTGGGTAGCGGAATGACTTTAGCTTGTCTCCAGGCCTGAGGGCACAAACTTTCTAGTAGGCTTAAAGATGTGGCAAATAGGAGTGACAATATTGTCTGCAGTTATCCTGAGTAATTTTCTATCCAGCTTGTCAGACCCCAGTGGGTTGTCATTGTTGATAGACAACAATATTTTTTTCACTCCTTCCACACTCACTTTACGGAATTCAAAAATAAATTATTGTCTTTCATAATTTAGTCCGACATACTTGGATGTGTCGTGTCAGCGTTTGCTGCTGGCATGTTATCCCAAAGTTTGCTTATCTTGCCAATGAAAAAGTCGTTAAAGTAGTTGGCAATATCAGTGGGTTTTGTGATAAATGAGCCATCTGATTCAATGAATGATGGATTCAAGTTGGCTTTTTTTCACAAAATGTAATTTAATGTGCCAAAAAGCTTTTTACTATATATCATCTTTGTTTCATAGTATAGTTTGTTTTTATTTAGTTTAATTACATGATTTCTTAATTTGCAGTACATTTTCCAATAAGTGGCTAGGCTATTATAGAGAGAGATAATGCTACTAGACTACTATAAAGAGAGATATGACTGCTAGACTACTTTATTATAAAGAGCGATAAGGCTGCTAGTCTACTATAAATAGAGACAAGGATGTCGATTGCGCAACCAGGGGTGGAAAAACCTTGTATTTTCAGAATGGTACTGTTGTGCTATCTCGGTTTGAGCCGGAGTATACTAAGGTTGAGTTGTTCCATTTGGGGGCTGACCAAGAGAAAATAGCTAGAGAGAGACAGGACCAAGGATATGTTAGGAAACACTGGCTCTTCCAAGAATGCACGGTCACTGGTGTTGAAGTTGTGGGAGATGCCTAGGTCTACCAACAGACATTGAATTTCTCTACTGTTGAGAATGGGACCATCTTATTCCTATAATGGAGGAGGAATAACATCAGACTGACGATGCAGCACACATCAACCCTCGTGTGTTGGAGTCTTCCTTCAGAATGCCAGGATCAACTGGAAACCATCTGCCACACCTGATGGTCCAACTGGGAAGCTCTCTGAAGCGTTTTCGCTGAAATTACAGTGGCTTGCGAAATTATTCACCCACCTTGGCATTTTTCCTATTTTGTTGCCTTTCAACCTGGAATTAAAATTGATTTGGGGGGAGGTGTATCATTTAATGTCCACAACATGCCTACTACTTTGAAGATGCAAAATATATTCAATTGTGAAACTAACAAGACAAGAAAAACTAAATAACAAGAAAAAACAGAGAACTTGAGCGTGCATTACTATTCCTTCTACTTTGTAGAGCCACCTTTCACAGCAATTACAGCTGCAAGTCTCTTGGGGTATGTCTCTACAAGCATGGCACATTTAGCCACTGGGATTTTTGCCCATTCTTCAAGGCAAAACTGCTCCAGCTCCTTCAAGTTGGATGGGTTCCACTGGTGTACAGTAATCTTTAAATCATACCACAGATTCTCAATTAGATTGAGGTCTGAGCTTTGACTAGGCCATTCCAAGACATTTAAATGTCTCCCTTAAACCGCTCGATTGTTGGTTTAGTGGTATGCTTAGGGTCATTGTCCTGCTGGAAGGTGAACCTCCGTCCCAGTCTCTAATCTCAGGTTTAGGGTTTAAGATTTTCCCTGTATTTAGTGCCATCCATCATTCCTTCATTTCGGATCATTTTCCCAGTTCTTTTTGATGAAAAACATCCCCACAGCATGATGCTGCCACCACCATGATTCACGGGGATGGTATTCTCGGGGCGATGAGAGGTGTTGGGTTTGCGCCAGACATCGCGTTTTCCTTGATAGCCAAAAAGCTCAATTTTAGTCTCATCTGACCAGGGTACCTTCTTTCATATATGTGGGTATTCTCCCACATGTCTTTGGCGAACACCAAATGTGTAACGGTTCTCGTCTGTCGAAGGAGAAGCGGACCAAAATGCAGCGTGGTATTTTTGAGACATGTTTAATGACGATGAAAACGACCAATACAAAAACAACAAACGGAACGTGAAAACCCACAGCCTATCTGGTGACAACAAACACAGAGACAGGAACAATCACCCATGAAATACTCAAAGAATATGGCTGCCTAAATATGGTTCCCAATCAGAGACAACGATAATCACCTGACTCTGATTGAGAACCGCCTCAGGCAGCCATAGACTATGCTAGACACCCCCAAGACAAAACACACCACAAAAAAACCCATGTCACACCCTGGCCTGACCAAATAAATGCAGACAAACACAATATACTTCGACCAGGGCGTGACAAAATGTCTTTGCTTATTTTCTTCTTCAAGCAGTGGCTTTTTTTTGGCCACTCTTCCATAAAGCCCTGCTCAGTGGAGTGTACAGCTTAAAGTGGTTCTATGGACAGATACTCCAATCTCTGCTGTGGAGCTTTGCAGCTCCTTCATGGTTCTCTTTGTTGCCTCTGATTAGCACCCTCCTTTAGTGGTCCATGAGTTATGGTGGGTGGCCCTCTCTTGGCAGGTTTGTTATGGAGCCATATTCTTTCCATTTTTTAATAATGGATTTAATAATGCTCCGTGGGGTGTTCAAAGTTTTGGATATTATTTTATAACCCAACCATGATCTGTACTTCTCCACAACTTTGTCCCTGACCTGTTTGGAGAGCTCCTTGGTCTTCATGGTGCCACTTGCTTGGTGGTTTTGCAGACTATGTGGCCTTTCAGAACAGGTGTATATATACTGAGATCATGTGACACTCAAATAGTCCACCTTGTGCTATCTAACTAATTATGTGACTTCTGAAGGTAGTTGGTTGCACCAGATCTTATTTAGGGGCTTCATAGCAAAGGGGGTGAAAACATACACACGCACCACTTTTCCGTATTTTTATTGTTTAAATATTTTTTTACACTTAATTTCACCAATTTGGATTATTTTGTGTATGTCCATTACCTAAAATCCAAATTAAAATGAATTTAAATTGCAGGTTGTAATGCAACCAAATAGGAAAAACGCCAAGGGGGGTAAATACTTTTGCAAGGCACTGTATATATATATATACTGTATATATATATACCCGTTTCAGGAAACTAGGCGTAAGTCGTGGGTCACTACTTCTCAGGTGTAACGATGTGTGCTGAGAGTCGAGAAGCAAGTTCAGGGAGTGAGTGTTTTAATAAAATAAATGGAACATAATACAAAACAAGAAACACTAAGAGCGCACAGACTTAACACTGGAACAGAAACAATAATGCCTGGGGAAGGAACGAATCAGGGAGGTGATGGAGTCTGACAACGCGCAGGTGTCAGGTGTGCACCTTAATGAGCAGCCTGGTGACCTTGAGACCGGTGAGGTAGCACACGTGACAACAGGACAGTGGTTTGAACGTAAATGTTTTAATTTTTATCCAAATGTGTTTTTTGGCAGAAATGCCTTCTCCAACATGTGAACTTTCATTATTATATATTTTTTCATGTGCCTTAATAACAAACTTGTATGACAATACGAAAACAATTGTTAAATATACGAGCCTAGTAGGTTTAGCCACAGAAAAAAGAAGCAATCCTTCCTGCTAGCAATGACTGGCTGAGATTATGAGTGTGCTGAACATGCTGAGAGATGAGTTTGGATTGGTCTGCCATATAGCATGCTTCTGTCTATTTGACCTGGTCAATATGTCAATAGGTAATCCTGTTTAACGCTGCTTTTTTGATGTACCGTGTACTAAAACTGCATAAGTGTTGCTCTTTCTGGAGAACCGAGCTTTGAAATCAGTGGAATTCGAGTATGATAGCTAAGATTTCAGGAGCTAAGAAATCAGGAGCTAAGTCTCCTGATTACATCTTCAAACTAAGGGCAACCGTGGCATTTGACACGAGACGCGTCCATCCATGAACGATGTATAAAGGTAAGATAGTCTAGCTAGCCACATTTTCAGATAATCCATGTTTCTAATTTTGACAGAAAAAGACATTTGCTTGACTAGCTATAACCTAACCTGGTTGGTTAGCTACCTGCAGATTCATGCAGGGTAGTAAGATCATGAGTTGGGATTATGGTTAATTGTTTTACATGTCTTTAAAAAAAAGACTCCACTATGCAAGTAACCTTTTTGAGTGCGTTTGTAAATTGAGTCTGGCCATCTACTCTGATTTCAGAGCACTCTTGTCCGAGTGTGCTAGAGTGCAGAAAAAGTGATGAACACTCAACACCCGTTGAATATGGCCGGTGTCAATAAACGTTGGCAAAAAAAGTGTAATTCAAATATTACCAGCAGCACAGATAGTCACTAACACTTTGGAAAACAGGAAAACAGTCTAACCAGCTCTGCTAGGGAGAGTAAAATGGTCAGAATGGGGTGTTCTCTCATTATGTGTCTGGAAGTTGCTAACAAGCTAGCCTTTTATGACGAGGAGGCAGTATTTTCATTTTTGGAAAAATAACGTTCCCGTAGTAGACGGGATATTTTGTCAGGACAAGATGCTAGAATATGCATATAATTGACAGTTTAGGATAGAAAACACTCTAAAGGTTCCAAAACTGTAAAAATATTGTCTGTGAGTATAACAGAACTGATGTTGCAGGCGAAAGCCTGAGAAAAATCCAAACAGGACGGGACTATTATTTAGAAGGCTCTGCGTTCCTATGCGTCCCTATTGAGCAGTGAATGGGCTATCAACCAGATTCCTTTTTCTATGGCTTCCCTAATGTGTCTAGTGTCACAATACATAGTTTCAAGCTTTTATTTTGAAAAATTTGCCTGAACTTCAACATTGCGTCAGTGGTCAGCTGAAGCTCTCAGAGTGTTTGGTGCGTAAACAACAAATGCGGCCATTGTTTCTCTCTATCCTACTAAGAAGCCACCAGTCCCGGTTGATATACAGTGCCTTGCGAAAGTATTCGGCCCCCTTGAACTTTGCGTCCTTTTGCCACATTTCAGGCTTCAAACATAAAGATATAAACTGTATTTTTTTGTGAAGAATCAACAACAAGTGGGACACAATCATGAAGTGGAACGACATTTATTGGATATTTCAAACTTTTTTAACAAATCAAAAACTGAAAAATTGGGCATGCAAAATTATTCAGCCCCCTTAAGTTAATACTTTGTAGCGCCACCTTTTGCTGCGATTACAGCTGTAAGTCGCTTGGGGTATGTCTCTATCAGTTTTGCACAACGAGAGTGACATTTTTTCCCATTCCTCCTTGCAAAACAGCTCGAGCTCAGTGAGGTTGGATGGAGAGCATTTGTGAATTTGTTTTCAGTTCTTTCCACAGATTCTCGATTGGATTCAGGTCTGGACTTTGACTTGGCCATTCTAACACCTGGATATGTTTATTTTTGAACCATTCCATTGTAGATTTTGCTTTATGTTTTGGATCAATGTCTTGTTGGAAGACAAATCTCCGTCCCAGTCTCAGGTCTTTTGCAGACTCCATCAGGTTTTCTTCCAGAATGGTCCTGTATTTGGCTCCATCCATCTTCCCATCAATTTTAACCATCTTCCCTGTCCCTGCTGAAGAAAAGCAGGCCCAAACCATGATGCTGCCACCACCATGGTTGACAGTGGGGATGGTGTGTTCAGGGTGATCAACTGTGTTGATTTTACACCAAACATAAAGTTTTGCATTGTTGCCAAAAAGTTCAATTTTGGTTTCATCTGACCAGAGCACCTTCTTCCACATATTTGGGTGTGTCTCCCAGGTGGCTTGTGGCAAACTATAAACAACACTTTTTATGGATATCTTTAAGAATTGGCTTTCCTCTTGCCACTCTTCCATAAAGGCCAGATTTGTGCAATATACGACTGATTGTTGTCCTATGGACAGAGTCTCCCACCTCAGCTGTAGATCTCTGCAGATCATCCAGAGTGATCACGGGCCTCTTGGCTGCATCTCTGATCAGTTTTCTCCTTGTATGAGCTGAAAGTTTAGAGGGACGGCCAGGTCTTGGTAGATTTGCAGTGGTCTGATACTCCTTCCATTTCAATATTATCGCTTGCACAGTGCTCCTTGGGATGTTTAAAGCTTGGGAAATCTTTTTGTATCCAAATCTGGCTTTAAACTTCTTCACAACAGTATCTCGGACCTGCCTGGTGTGTTCCTTGTTCTTCATGATGCTCTCTGCGCTTTTAACGGACCTCTGAGACTATCACAGTGCAGGTGCATTTATACAGAGACTTGATTCCACACAGGTGGATTGTATTTATCATCATTAGTCATTTAGGTCAACATTGGATCATTCAGAGATCCTCACTGAACTTCTGGAGAGAGTTTGCTGCACTGAAAGTAAAGGGGCTGAATAATTTTGCACGCCCAATTTTTCAGTTTTTGATTTGTTAAAAAAAGTTTGAAATATCCAATAAATGTCGTTCCACTTCATGATTGTGTCCCACTTGTTGTTGATTCTTCACAAAAAAATACAGTTTTATATCTTTATGTTTGAAGCCTGAAATGTGGCAAAAGGTCGCAAAGTTCAAGGGGGGCGAATACTTTCGCAAGGCACTGTATTATCGAATAGATTTTGAAAAACACCTTGGAGGATTGATTATAAACAACGTTTGCCATGTTTCTGTCGACATTATGGAGCAAATTTGGAATATTTTTCGGTGTTTTCGTTACTGCAATTTCCGGGCGATTTCTCAGCCAAACGTGAAGAACAAACGGAGCTATTTCGCCCACAAAAATAATACATTTATATTTAAGTCATTTAGCAGACGCTCTTATCCAGAGCGACTTACAAATTGGTGAATTCACCTTCTGACATCCAGTGGAACAGCCACTTTACAATAGTGCATCTAAATCATTTAAGGGGGGGGGTGAGAAGGATTACTTACCCTATCCTAGGTATTCCTTGAAGAGGTGGGGTTTCAGGTGTCTCCGGAAGGTGGTGATTGACTCCGCTGTCCTGGCGTCGTGAGGGAGTTTGTTCCACCATTGGGGGGCCAGAGCAGCGAACAGTTTTGACTGGGCTGAGCGGGAACTGTACTTCCTCAGTGGTAGGGAGGCGAGCAGGCCAGAGGTGGATGAACGCAGTGCCCTTGTTTGGGTGTAGGGCCTGATCAGAGCCTGGAGGTACTGCGGTGCCGTTCCCCTCACAGCTCCGTAGGCAAGCACCATGGTATTGTAGCGGATGCGAGCTTCAACTGGAAGCCAGTGGAGAGAGCGGAGGAGCGGGGTGACGTGAGAGAACTTGGGAAGGTTGAACACCAGACGGGCTGCGGCGTTCTGTATGAGTTGTAGGGGTTTAATGGCACAGGCAGGGAGCCCAGCCAACAGCGAGTTGCAGTAATCCAGACGGGAGATGACAAGTGCCTGGATTAGGACCTGCGCCGCTTCCTGTGTGAGGCAGGGTCGTACTCTGCGGATGTTGTAGAGCATGAACCTACAGGAACGGGCCACCGCCATGATGTTGGTTGAGAACGACAGGGTGTTGTCCAGGATCACGCCAAGGTTCTTAGCGCTCTGGGAGGAGGACACAATGGAGTTGTCAACCGTGATGGCGAGATCATGGAACGGGCAGTCCTTCCCCCGGAGGAAGAGCAGCTCCGTCTTGCCGAGGTTCAGCTTGAGGTGGTGATCCGTCATCCACACTGATATGTCTGCCAGACATGCAGAGATGCGATTCGCCACCTGGTCATCAGAAGGGGGAAAGGAGAAGATTAATTGTGTGTCGTCTGCATAGCAATGATAGTAGAGACCATGTGAGGTTATGACAGAGCCAAGTGACTTGGTGTATAGCGAGAATAGGAGAGGGCCTAGAACAGAGCCCTGGGGGACACCAGTGGTGAGAGCGCGTGGCGAGGAGACAGATTCTCGCCACGCCACCTGGTAGGCGCGACCTGTCAGGTAGGACGCAATCCAAGCGTGGGCCGCACCGGAGATGCCCAACTCGGAGAGGGTGGAGAGGAGGATCTGATGGTTCACAGTATCGAAGGCAGCCGTTAGGTCTAGAAGGATGAGAGCAGAGGAGAGAGAGTTAGCTTTAGCAGTGCGGAGCGCCTCCGTGATACAGAGAAGAGCAGTCTCAGTTGAATGACTAGTCTTGAAACCTGACTGATTTGGATCATGAAGGTCATTCTGAGAGAGATAGCGGGAGAGCTGGCCAAGGACGGCACGTTCAAGAGTTTTGGAGAGAAAAGAAAGAAGGGATACTGGTCTGTAGTTGTTGACATTGGAGGGATCGAGTGTAGGTTTTTTCAGAAGGGGTGCAACTCTCGCTCTCTTGAAGACGGAAGGGACGTAGCCAGCGGTCAGGGATGAGTTGATGAGCGAGGTGAGGTAAGGGAGAAGGTCTCCGGAAATGGTCTGGAGAAGAGAGGAGGGGATAGGGTCAAGCGGGCAGGTTGTTGGGCGGCCGGCCGTCACAAGAAGCGAGATTTCATCTGGAGAGAGAGGGGAGAAAGAGGTCAGAGCACAGGGTAGGGCAGTGTGAGCAGAACCAGCGGTGTCGTTTGACTTAGCAAACGAGGATCGGATGTCGTCGACCTTCTTTTCAAAATGGTTGACGAAGTCATCTGCAGAGAGGGAGGAGGGGGGGGAGGGGGAGGAGGATTCAGGAGGGAGGAGAAGGTGGCAAAGAGCTTCCTAGGGTTAGAGGCAGATGCTTGGAATTTAGAGTTGTAGAAAGTGGCTTTAGTAGCAGAGACAGAGGAGGAAAATGTAGAGAGGAGGGAGTGAAAGGATGCCAGGTCCGCAGGGAGGCGAGTTTTCCTCCATTTCCGCTCGGCTGCCCGGAGCTCTGTTCTGTGAGCTCGCAATGAGTCGTCGAGCCACGGAGCGGGAGGGGAGGACCGAGCCGGCCTGGAGGATAGGGGACATAGAGAGTCAAAGGATGCAGAAAGGGAAGAGAGGAGGGTTGAGGAGGCAGAATCAGGAGATAGGTTGGAGAAGGTATGAGCAGAGGGAAGAGATGATAGGATGGAAGAGGAGAGAGTAGCGGGGGAGAGAGAGCGAAGGTTGGGACGGCGCGATACCATCAGAGTAGGGGCAGTGTGGGAAGTGTTGGATGAGAGCGAGAGGGAAAAGGATACAAGGTAGTGGTCGGAGGCTTGGAGGGGAGTTGCAATGAGGTTTGTGTAAGAACAGCATCTAGTAAAGATGAGGTCGAGCGTATTGCCTGCCTTGGGAGTAGGGGGGGAAGGTGAGAGGGTTAGGTCAAAAGAGGAGAGGAGTGGAAAGAAGGAGGCAGAGAGGAATGAGTCAAAGGTAGACGTGGGGAGGTTAAAGTCGCCCAGGACTGTGAGAGGTGAGCCGTCCTCAGGAAAGGAGCTTATCAAGGCATCAAGCTCATTGATGAACTCTCCGAGGGAACCTGGAGGGCGATAAATGATAAGGATGTTAAGCTTGAAAGGGCTGGTAACTGTGACAGCATGGAATTCAAAGGAGGCGATAGACAGATGGGTAAGGGGAGAAAGAGAGAATGACCACTTGGGAGAGATGAGGATCCCGGTGCCACCACCCCGCTGACCAGAAGCTCTCGGGGTGTGCGAGAACACGTGGGCGGACGAAGAGAGAGCAGTAGGAGTAGCAGTGTTATCTGTGGTGATCCATGTTTCCGTCAGTGCCAAGAAGTCGAGGGACTGGAGGGAGGCATAGGCTGAGATGAAGTCTGCCTTGTTGGCCGCAGATCGGCAGTTCCAGAGGCTACCGGAGACCTGGAACTCCACGTGGGTCGTGCGCGCTGGGTTTTGTTATACTCACAGACAATATTTTTACAGTTTTGGAAACGTTAGAGTGTTTTCTATCCTAATCTGACAATTATATGCATATTCTAGTTTCTGGGGCTGACAAATAGGCAGTTTCAAATGGGTACGTTTTTTAGCCAAAAACTAAAGTACTGCCCCCTACACGTAAAAGGTTAAACATATCAAAATATATTTCATATTTGAGATTATTCAAAGTAGCTAGCCTTTGCCTTGATGACAGCTTTGCATACTTTTGGCATTCTCTCAACCAGCTTCATGAGGTAGTCACCTGGAATGGTTTTCTAACAGTCTCGATGGAGTTCCTACCGGAGACCTGGAACTCCACGTGGGTCGTGCGCGCTGGGACCACCAGATTAGGGTGGCCGCGGCCACGCGGTGTGGAGCGTTTGTATGGTCTGTGCAGAGAGGAGAGAACAGGGATAGATAGACACATAGTTGACAGGCTACAGAAGAGGCTACGCTAATGCAAAGGAGATTGGAATGACAAGTGGACTACACGTCTCGAATGTTCAGAAAGTTAAGCTTACGTAGCAAGAATCTTATTGACTAAAATGATTGAAATGATACAGTACTGCTGGAGTAGGCTAGCTGGCAGTGGCTGCGTTGTTGACTTTGTAGGCTAGCTGGCAGTGGCTGCGATGTTGACACTACACTAATCAAGTCGTTCAGTCGAGTGTAATAGTTTCTACAGTGCTGCTATTTGGGGCTAGCTAGCTAACTAGCAGTGTTGATTGCGTTACGTTACGTTAAAAGAACGACAATAGCTGGCTAATCTTTTTGGAAAAAAGGAACATTGGCTATCGAACTGGGAGTCTCGTGAGTGAAAACAACCGAAGCTCATCAAAGGTAAACAATTTAATTTTATTGCTTTTCTGATTTCCGTGACCAAGTTACCTGCAACTAGCTGGACAAAATGCTATGCTATGCTATCGATAAACTTACACAAATGCTTGTCTAGCTTTGGCTGTAAAGCATATTTTGAAAATCTGAGATGTTTCTCAATATATTTCACTTGTGATTTTCATGAATAGGAATATTTTCTAGGAATATTTATGTCCGTTGCGTTATGCTAATTAGTGTCAGTCGATGATTACGCTCTGTCATGCGGGATGGGGAGTCACTATAGGCTAGCCAATGTTAGCCAGTTAGCTTGGATGCTTGACTGCCATTGTGAGGTCCGAACATTCGGATCAACCCTACTCATCGGCCAGAGCGTCTGTTGTGCACTCTGAACCTGCCGAGAGCGCCACGTTTGGAATTTACAAACGAACAATCTGACAGCACAGTTGCAGTCACCAACGCTCTGGATAACATAACAGCCTAACCAACGCTGCTAGGGCAAGTAATGTTCAGTGAGCTGTTCTGTCATTTGTGTCTGAAAGTAGCTAGCAAGTTAGCATGGGTGCTTGACTTTTGTTGTTAGTACAGAACACTGAGATCAACCCTTAAAGAGCTGGGTGGGGTTAAGCTTAAAAAGGTGTGAACGCTGCTGAATGGGTGTAGACGAAGAAGAGCTCTCCAATAGTAATAGTAGTAGTAGTAGTAGCTCTCCAAAAACAGTACCAAACTCACTTTTGAGACCATTTTCTCAAAAGTGAGGTTACAGGTTAATCAACTTTCAAAGCAAATTGATTTCCTATTGTTCCTCTACTGTAATGTGATATACAATTTTTTTAACTGTACTTTAACTCTTTACGTTTATCCAATGTAAAAGACGCAATTTCTAATTTTGCTACATAAGACCATTTTGAGTCGGTCATTGACATAATTCATAACTAGCTTACTGTTTCTTAACAAAGCTATTTGTTTTCTCGACTATGGTTTGTGTTGTAGTCTTGATTGTTCTTAGTGGAGGAAATGTAGTGTTTGTCCTGTCTGAAATCTGGGTACCTTGTCTTACCGTAGCTTTGTCTGTGGAGTAGCCTACCATTTTGCAATGCCCATTGCATTGTAAGGTAGCTAGCGAGCAGTGTGACACTTTCCCAAAATTTGGCATTGGCTTTGATCCTGCTTTGAACCTATTTAGCCAGCTACTGTATTTCTTGTGGAAGAATGTAGCTATAATATATTAAACATTGAGTTGTGGTACAGTCTTGTTGGGGTACTACTGGCCACCTAACTAGCTAGTTTGGTAGTAAACGTGAGCAATGCATCTCATTGATTGTAGCTAGCAATACAAATAAATGTGGGCAGCTTGTCAGTTTCCCAAAGTTTGGAGGGTTTTAAACTTAAAATAACTAACGATAGCTAGCTATGTTTTGTGTAAGAAAGTACAATATATTTTGGTGCATGAACTGGTCATACGCGTCAGCTAATGTTACAGTCTTACGTTGGCGAACATTACCTAGCTAACGTTAGCTGGCTATCATAGCAGCCAAGGGCGCTTATTTGTGCATGTTTGTTTGTGCTCTGATTACACGCAAGAAGTCGAGGTCAGAAATTTACACATTATGAATACAGCAAAATATAGCTAGCTTTCCTTGCTTGTTGGTTAGCTACCTATCCAATGTTAGCTCTCGTCTGACTGGTATAACTTTATGTTAGCTAGCTAGCAAGTTAGATACCTAGCTAATTGAAACAAAACCACATTTATTGACTAGCTACCTTCCTTTGCCTGTTAGCTAGATTTCAACTGACTGGTGTTCGCTAGCTGCAAATGCTAATTGCTGGACTAGCTAGCTACCTAGCTAATCCAGGGGGGGGTTACAAGATATTTGATATTGAATTTTAAGAACCCTTGAAGTATACAAAAATACATACAAAAATGATTTGATTAAATGTTTTATGTTGCCTTAGCCTGTAAAAACACATTGAATAACAGATAGTCCCCCCAAAAATCCAAAATCAGTTTGTTCTGAAGTGTCTGTCCTATATCTGAGAGATAATAGTGTCAGCTAGCTACATAGTTGTCTTCGCTGTCTTCGTATCCAAGATAATTGTGCAGTTTAGAGTGTGTAGACTTAGAGTGATTATCTTAATTTACCGAGGTTAGCTAGCCAGCTATTTGTCGTCCTTAACGTAGGAAATGCTGCTAGCTAGCTAGCCAACAGCTAGCCAACCTCTACCGAATTGAACTCCAACTACCCGGTCAACATTCCGCGTCGCTCCACAGGTAGTATCACATTTTCATTTCACTTCATTACAGTACAACGGTTTGATTTGTTTGATCGTAGCTAGCCAGCTACATAGCCGTCTTTGTATCTAAGACAATTGTGTAGTCTAGAGCGATTTTCTAGGTTAGCTGGCCAGCTATTGTCGTTCTTTTAACGTAGCTAGCCAGCTAGCCCCCGAATAGCAGCACTGTAGTAACTATTACAGTACAACGGTTTGTTTTGTTTGATCGTAGCTAGCTAGCTACATAGCCGTCTTTGTATCTAAGACAATTGTGTAGCCTAGAGCGATTTTCTAGGTTAGCTGGCCAGCTATTGTCGTTCTTTTAACGTAGCTAGCCAGCTAGCCCCCGAATAGCAGCACTGTAGTAACTATTACAGTACAACGGTTTGTTTTGTTTGATCGTAGCTAGCTAGCTACATAGCCGTCTTTGTATCTAAGACAATTGTGTAGCCTAGAGCGATTTTCTAGGTTAGCTAGCCAGCTATTGTCGTTCTTTTAAGGTAACGTAACGCAATCAACCTGCTAGCTAGCCAGCTAGCCCCGAATAGCAGCACTGTAGAAACTATTACACTCGACGGAACGACTTGATTAGTGTAGTGTCAACATCGCAGCCACTACCAGCTAGCCTACTCCAGCAGTACTGTATCATTTCAATCATTTTAGTCAATAAGATTCTTGCTACGTAAGCTTAACTTTCTGAACATTCGAGACGTGTAGTCCACTTGTCATTCCAATCTCCTTTGCATTAGCGTAGCCTCTTCTGTAGCCTGTCAACTATGTGTCTATCTATCCCTGTTCTCTCCTCTCTGCACAGACCATACAAACGCTCCACACCGCGTGGCCGCGGCCACCCTAATCTGGTGGTCCCAGCGCGCACGACCCACGTGGAGTTCCTGGTCTCCGGTAGCCTCTGGAACTGCCGATCTGCGGCCAACAAGGCAGAGTTCATCTCAGCCTATGCCTCCCTCCAGTCCCTCGACTTCCTGGCACTGACGGAAACATGGATCACCACAGATAACACTGCTACTCCTACTGCTCTCTCTTCGTCCGCCCACGTGTTCTCGCACACCCGAGAGCTTCTGGTCAGCGGGGTGGTGGCACCGGGATCCTCATCTCTCCCAAGTGGTCATTCTCTCTCTCTCCCCTTACCCATCTATCTATCGCCTCCTTTGAATTCCATGCTGTCACAGTTACCAGCCCTTTCAAGCTTAACATCCTTATCATTTATCGCCCTCCAGGTTCCCTCGGAGAGTTCATCAATGAGCTTGATGCCTTGATAAGCTCCTTTCCTGAGGACGGCTCACCTCTCACAGTCCTGGGCGACTTTAACCTCCCCACGTCTACCTTTGACTCATTCCTCTCTGCCTCCTTCTTTCCACTCCTCTCCTCTTTTGACCTCACCCTCTCACCTTCCCCCCTACTCACAAGGCAGGCAATACGCTCGACCTCATCTTTACTAGATGCTGTTCTTCCACTAACCTCATTGCAACTCCCCTCCAAGTCTCCGACCACTACCTTGTATCCTTTTCCCTCTCGCTCTCATCCAACACTTCCCACACTGCCCCTACTCGGATGGTATCGCGCCGTCCCAACCTTCGCTCTCTCTCCCCCGCTACTCTCTCCTCTTCCATCCTATCATCTCTTCCCTCTGCTCATACCTTCTCCAACCTTTCTCCTGATTCTGCCTCCTCAACCCTCCTCTCTTCCCTTTCTGCATCCTTTGACTCTCTATGTCCCCTATCCTCCAGGCCGGCTCGGTCCTCCCCTCCCGCTCCGTGGCTCGATGACTCATTGCGAGCTCACAGAACAGAGCTCCGGGCAGCCGAGCGGAAATGGAGGAAAACTCGCCTCCCTGCGGACCTGGCATCCTTTCACTCCCTCCTCTCTACATTTTCCTCCTCTGTCTCTGCTGCTAAAGCCACTTTCTACCACTCTAAATTCCAAGCATCTGCCTCTAACCCTAGGAAGCTCTTTGCCACCTTCTCCTCCCTCCTGAATCCTCCTCCCCCTCCCCCTCCTCCCTCTCTGCAGATGACTTCGTCAACCATTTTGAAAAGAAGGTCGACGACATCCGATCCTCGTTTGCTAAGTCAAACGACACCGCTGGTTCTGCTCACACTGCCCTACCCTGTGCTCTGACCTCTTTCTCCCCTCTCTCTCCAGATGAAATCTCGCTTCTTGTGACGGCCGGCCGCCCAACAACCTGCCCGCTTGACCCTATCCCCTCCTCTCTTCTCCAGACCATTTCCGGGGACCTTCTCCCTTACCTCACCTCGCTCATCAACTCATCCCTGACCGCTGGCTACGTCCCTTCCGTCTTCAAGAGAGCGAGAGTTGCACCCCTTCTGAAAAAACCTACACTCGATCCCTCCGATGTCAACAACTACAGACCAGTATCCCTTCTTTCTTTTCTCTCCAAAACTCTTGAACGTGCCGTCCTTGGCCAGCTCTCCCGCTATCTCTCTCAGAATGACCTTCTTGATCCAAATCAGTCAGGTTACAAGACTAGTCATTCAACTGAGACTGCTCTTCTCTGCATCACGGAGGCGCTCCGCACTGCTAAAGCTAACTCTCTCTCCTCTGCTCTCATCCTTCTAGACCTATCGGCTGCCTTCGATACTGTGAACCATCAGATCCTCCTCTCCACCCTCTCCGAGTTGGGCATCTCCGGCGCGGCCCACGCTTGGATTGCGTCCTACCTGACAGGTCGCTCCTACCAGGTGGCGTGGCGAGAATCTGTCTCCTCGCCACGCGCTCTCACCACTGGTGTCCCCCAGGGCTCTGTTCTAGGCCCTCTCCTATTCTCGCTATACACCAAGTCACTTGGCTCTGTCATAACCTCACATGGTCTCTCCTATCATTGCTATGCAGACGACACACAATTAATCTTCTCCTTTCCCCCTTCTGATGACCAGGTGGCGAATCGCATCTCTGCATGTCTGGCAGACATATCAGTGTGGATGACGGATCACCACCTCAAGCTGAACCTCGGCAAGACGGAGCTGCTCTTCCTCCCGGGGAAGGACTGCCCGTTTCATGATCTCGCCATCACGGTTGACAACTCCATTGTGTCCTCCTCCCAGAGCGCTAAGAACCTTGGCGTGATCCTGGACAACACCCTGTCGTTCTCAACCAACATCATGGCGGTGGCCCGTTCCTGTAGGTTCATGCTCTACAACATCCGCAGAGTACGACCCTGCCTCACACAGGAAGCGGCGCAGGTCCTAATCCAGGCACTTGTCATCTCCCGTCTGGATTACTGCAACTCGCTGTTGGCTGGGCTCCCTGCCTGTGCCATTAAACCCCTACAACTCATCCAGAACGCCGCAGCCCGTCTGGTGTTCAACCTTCCCAAGTTCTCTCACGTCACCCCGCTCCTCCGCTCTCTCCACTGGCTTCCAGTTGAAGCTCGCATCCGCTACAAGACCATGGTGCTTGCCTACGGAGCTGTGAGGGGAACGGCACCGCAGTACCTCCAGGCTCTGATCAGGCCCTACACCCAAGCAAGGGCACTGCGTTCATCCACCTCTGGCCTGCTCGCCTCCCTACCATTGAGGAAGTACAGTTCCCGCTCAGCCCAGTCAAAACTGTTCGCTGCTCTGGCCCCCAATGGTGGAACAAACTCCCTCACGACGCCAGGACAGCGGAGTCAATCACCACCTTCCGGAGACACCTGAAACCCCACCTCTTCAAGGAATACCTAGGATAGGATAAGTAATCCTTCTCACCACCCCCCCCCTTAATGATTTAGATGCACTATTGTAAAGTGGCTGTTCCACTGGATGTCAGAAGGTGAATTCACCAATTTGTAAGTCGCTCTGGATAAGAGCGTCTGCTAAATGACTTAAATGTAAATGTAAATAAGAAAGATGCTGAAAAAACGATGTATATCCTTTTTTATGTATTTAACCCCTTATTTTCGTCAGTCTATGTATTTCCATTCATTTTTTAAACTGGTACCGGGATACCTTCAGTGAAGCCTGTGGGTATCCTAAAGCAAAACAACTGATATGTACGTGTTTGTGAGACTCTCACCCTTCCACAGAGGAGTCATAGTGTGTAGGCCAAACCGCTCGGATGCAACAGGCAATTTTGTGAGATGACCGATTGTTGAAATGTCTCTGGGTCTGACAAACACCGCTCTAGCTCTGTCAGCTTTCACTGCAGGGGAAGTGGAAACAGGCGCATGTGGTGGTTTGAGACTCTTCCAATGTAAAAAAATATATATATCTCGATTAAACTGATTTGATTTTAATGTGGATTTTATAAATGATAATTAGGGAGTTAACCTCGGGGGGGGGGGGGGATTAGGGTGTAATGAATACCACCATATAGACACAGTAGCATAGGTATGTTCCATACTCTTGACTGGCGGCATTTTTATTTTTTACCTTTATTTAGCTAGGCAAGTCAGTTAAGAACAAATTCTTATTTTCAATGATGGCCTAGGAAGAGTGGGTTAACTCCCTTTTCAGGGGCAGAACGACAGATTTGTACCTTGTCAGCTTGGGGGTTGGAACTTGCAACCTTCCGGTTACTAGTCCAACACTCTAACCACTAGGCTACCCTGCCAGTTTAGTGCAAGCAGCTGTGTTGCCGAGCAACCGACCCGGTGTCAGAACTCTGAGCTTCAGCTAAAAATGATTTTAGCATTGTCAGAAATTTTACATTGTTGGTTCTTAATGTACAGAAATTAGCATGATAGAGCAATAAATGATACATTTAATCAAAACTGTTGCCACTACAAACCTATTCAGTCTGAAACATGTTAAGTCTAATGGTCACACTATGAACTAGTCTCGTTCTTATCCGATGCCTAAATATTGAGCTAGGTCTGGCCAAGAAATTGTATTTTAATGCTGAGGACCCTGTTAAAAATTCAGTATGTGTTTATCGGCAACGGCCAGACGGCTCATGAACACTGGCAGGGAGATATGACACTAACAGTGAGATTCAATCATCCTTATTGTAGTCACACCAACCAACAATATAACATCTTAAGTACAAGCTGTACTTTTGATCTGAAATATCAGTATATGTGTGTGTGTGTTAATGACTGGTTCAGTGGGACTTGTCTGTGCTGATCAATGCTATTGATTAGTGTACCTTATCTAATCTGTATGATAAATATATTATGTTATCTGTACTTGGATTGATGAAGCTGAACACAGCGCTCAGTTCACCTAAGAGAAGGTCTTTCTTTATTCAGGAAACATCCCTTTTACTTTGACTCTAAAGGTTCCCAAACTCTTCCACTCAGGCCCCCCTTCTAGCATTGGGGAAGATCCCAAGATCCCCCCGCGTCTGCAAAGCACATCTATTTCTATGGGCACAAGCGCTGTTCATGACATGGTTTTCTATACACTTTGCAATGTCTAATGTGTATTCATGTGATATTTCAGTGACTTAAACATTACTTCAATATCTATGGGCTAAAAAATATTAGCTGTCATGGGCTAGTTGATCTGTATATATCTTACAAGTATAAATAGTTCTGTAAGGTCTGCAATGACTGACATGACAAAAGGAAAACTGATGATGCAATAACCAATTTAGAAATTACACATCAAGTGTAAATTGAAAGCCGGATTGAGTTCCTGTTTTGTTGCAGTTTTTGGGAGGGGTGACCCCCGCCGGCCGACCCCTCACTCCCCAGTTTGGGAACATCTGCTCTAAAGAATCAATGTGTCACGTTGTATAATGACTGAAGAAAAGCACAAGAATACGTAAAAGGGGGTTTTGTTTTCTCCACCCAAACAAAAGAGCAAGGTGTAAACATAATACTCTGACCTGTAAAAAATAATAACACGTAACATGGAAGACCTACAATAGCACAGGTACTCACACGACAAATGGACATGGTAACAATAACCGACAAGGACCATGGGAAACAGAGGGCACATATGAGTATGTGTATATCAGGGGGAATGGGACCAGCTGTGTGTAATGAGACAAGACAGTCCGGTGTTGGTGATAATGAATCCAGTTCAGTGACACAGACATCCGGAGCTGGGGAACGTAATGAGCAGCAGTACCCGAGGGGGGTTGGTCCGTGACAGTACCCGAGGGGGGTCCGTGACAAGACCCGAGGGGTGGGTCCGTGACAGTACCCAAGGGGGTCCGTGACAGTACCCGAGGGGGTCCGTGACAGTACCCGAGGGGGGTCCTTGACAGTACCCAAGGGGGGTCCTTGACAGTACCCGAGGGCGGTCCGTGACAGTACCCGAGGGGGGGGGGGTCCGTGACAGTACCCCCTCAACGTGCTGCGCCAGCAGCGGGACAACACCGGCCTTGGGGACGAACACAGGGACATGTTGCAGGACGGTCAGGGAACCGACGGTGTATAGCACAGGGTAGGGCAGTGTGAGCAGAACCAGCGGTGTCGTTTGACTTAGCAAACGAGGATCGGATGTCGTCGACCTTCTTTTCAAAATGGTTGACGAAGTCATCTGCAGAGAGGGAGGAGGGGGAGGGAGAGGAGGATTCAGGAGGGAGGAGAAGGTGGCAAAGAGCTTCCTAGGGTTAGAGGCAGATGCTTGGAATTTAGAGTGGTAGAAAGTGGCTTTAGCAGCAGAGACAGAGGAGGAAAATGTAGAGAGGAGGGAGTGAAAGGATGCCAGGTCCGCAGGGAGGCGAGTTTTCCTCCATTTCCGCTCAGCTGCCCGGAGCCCTGTTCTGTGAGCTCGCAATGAGTCGTCGAGCCACGGAGCGGGAGGGGAGGACCGAGCCGGCCTGGAGGATAGGGGACATAGAGAGTCAAAGGATGCAGAAAGGGAAGAGAGGAGGGTTGAGGAGGCAGAATCAGGAGATAGGTTGGAGAAGGTTTGAGCAGAGGGAAGAGATGATAGGATGGAAGAGGAGAGAGTAGCGGGGGAGAGAGAGCGAAGGTTGGGACGGCGCGATACCATCCGAGTAGGGGCAGTGTGGGAAGTGTTGGATGAGAGCGAGAGGGAAAAGGATACAAGGTAGTGGTCGGAGACTTGGAGGGGAGTTGCAATGAGGTGAGTGGATGAACAGCATCTAGTAAAGATGAGGTCGAGCGTATTGCCTGCCTTGTGAGTAGGGGGGGAAGGTGAGAGGGTGAGGTCAAAAGAGGAGAGGAGTGGAAAGAAGGAGGCAGAGAGGAATGAGTCAAAGGTAGACGTGGGGAGGTTAAAGTCGCCCAGGACTGTGAGAGGTGAGCCGTCCTCAGGAAAGGAGCTTATCAAGGCATCAAGCTCATTGATGAACTCTCCGAGGGAACCTGGAGGGCGATAAATGATAATGATGTTAAGCTTGAAAGGGCTGGTAACTGTGACAGCATGGAATTCAAAGGAGGCGATAGACAGATGGGTAAGGGGAGAAAGAGAGAATGACCACTTGGGAGAGATGAGGATCCCGGTGCCACCACCCCGCTGACCAGAAGCTCTCGGGGTGTGCGAGAACACGTGGGCGGACGAAGAGAGAGCAGTAGGAGTAGCAGTGTTATCTGTGGTGATCCATGTTTCCGTCAGTGCCAAGAAGTCGAGGGACTGGAGGGAGGCATAGACTGAGATGAACTCTGCCTTGTTGGCCGCAGATCGGCAGTTCCAGAGGCTACCGGAGACCTGGAACTCCACGTGGGTCGTGCGCGCTGGGACCACCAGATTAGGGTGGCCGCGGCCACGCGGTGTGGAGCGTTTGTATGGTCTGTGCAGAGAGGAGAGAACAGGGATAGATAGACACATAGTTGACAGGCTACAAAAGAGGCTACGCTAATGCAAAGGAGATTGGAATGACAAGTGGACTACACGTCTCGAATGTTCAGAAAGTTAAGCTTACATAGCAAGAATCTTATTGACTAAAATGATTGAAATGATACAGTACTGCTGGAGTAGGCTAGCTGGCAGTGGCTGCGTTGTTGACTTTGTAGGCTAGCTGGCAGTGGCTGCGTTGTTGACACTACACTAATCAAGTCGTTCCGTCGAGTGTAATAGTTTCTACAGTGCTGCTATTCGGGGGCTAGCTGGCTAGCTAGCAGTGTTGATTGCGTTACGTTACGTTAAAAGAACGACAATAGCTGGCTAGCTAACCTAGAATTGATGAGTTGATGAGGTATTGATCAGCATTTGATTTTAGCTGCCGGTGATGGGCAGCACTTGCAGGAAGTATGTTTGTAAATTCATTTGATTAAGCTACTTATGTGGCCTATTGACTCCTTGATGAATAAATACAACTTTTTCTTCTTTCTCTGTAATACCAGACCCTTAGTAATTCTATGACGTTGGCTTTAGTTAGCCAGCTATATAGGTAATCAATCAAGTTAGCTCGTCTAACCATCTTGGCTGGCAAAGTTACTATAATTTAGAAAAGCAAGCAATTACTAAATGACTCACATTCCTTTCAATCTTTTACGCAGATATGAGGAGAGAGAATTTGTTTCTTAAAAAAAAAAACACCAGTCGAGGACACAGACAGTTTAAGATGTATACTTAGATTAAATGTAATCTGGCACTTTATGATAATATATGTACAGTATATTAATTATGATGCCATGATATGGGCCTGTATTAATGTGTGGTATGATCCCATGGGTTGTAATGCGGATGTAATATCCTAGGCATGTTTGTGCAGTATATTGAGATGTGTGATTTACAACAGTCAGAATGACACCGTCATTAAAATGACAATTGAACAAGTAAAGTGTTATACTAATACCCTATGCAGAAATATACATACATACATACCACATAGAATTAGGACTAATTCTAAGGCTCTAGATTGCAGGAAAAAGCTCTCAGGTACTTAGTGATATATAATGGGAGCATGATAACCATGTACGTACACACACACACCACTATTATCGGCTTAGAGCTGCCCACTATCAGACAGAAAGATGACGGTAGAGAAAGTGTGTGTGTGTGTGGACAGAGACGTGTTTCCTCAGGGGAGATAATTAGTGTGTGAATATTCATATATGCAAACGCAACATGAATAATGTCCCTCCAAAGGTTAGCTCATTAATTACTAACTAACAATTAACAGAAATACTTTTATAATTAATTATTTTGCTGTTTCCTTGGCGCCAGTGTTCATGCATAACTTACAGTGAGGTCAGAACCTGTGTATATATGTGTGTTGCACATAGTCAACAGATCCGGTCTATTCAGTGGCTCCTGAGTGGTGCAATGGGCTAAGCCACTGCATCTCAGTGCTAGAGGCATCACTACAGACCTTGGTTCAATTCCAGGCTGTGATAGGGCAGTCATTGTAAATAAGAATTTGTTCTTAACTGACTTGCCTAGTAAAATAAAATAAAATACAAAGACATCTCAATTCTGTGTCCACAGATGCATGGATAAATCATTGCCAAATACACAGTGGTACTAGCTGTAGTTGGTTTTAAATCAAATCAAATTTATTTATATAGCCCTTCGTACATCAGCTGATATCTCAAAGTGCTGTACAGAAACCCAGCCTAAAACCCCAAACAGCAAGCAATGCAGGTTTAGATGCACGGTGGCTAGGAAAAACACCCTTGAAAGGCCAAAACCTAGGAAGAAACCTAGAGAGGAACCAGGCTATGTGGGGTGGCCAGTCCTCTTCTGGCTGTGCCGGGTGGAGATTATAACAGAACATGGCCAAGATGTTCAAATGTTCATAAATGACCAGCATGGTCAAATAATAATAAGGCAGAACAGTTGAAACTGGAGCAGCAGCACGGCCAGGTGGACTGGGGACAGCAAGGAGTCATCATGTCAGGTAGTCCTGGGGCATGGTCATAGGGCTCAGGTCCTCCGAGAGAGAGAAAGAAAGAGAGAAGGAGAGAATTAGAGAACGCACACTTAGATTCACACAGGACACCGAATAGGACAGGAGAAGTACTCCAGATATAACAAACTGACCCTAGCCCCCCGACACATAAACTACTGCAGCATAAATACTGGAGGCTGAGACAGGAGGGGAGGTTAAGCCAAAGGCGTTGTGTTCTTTGAACCTCTGCCTTCAGTTTGATAAAATTCACTCTGAGATCCAACTCCCTGAATGTCCAAGCTACTACTGCACTAAAACAGACACACCCTCTGTGGTGATAGGGCCATGTCCCAACAATACAACATGGTTCCTACTCTTGTTCCTTCAGGACCGTAGACCAGAGGAACTACTGAGATGAGACACAGTGAAGAGACAAGACAGAGGAGAGCAGACACACAGAGAGGAGAGGAGACAGGAGCGGTTCAGTCCTGTGGTCAGGTGCCACAAAAAAGGACTTAGGGAAATTGCAATATACTCAGAATGGGGCAGCATGGCTGGCCCTAGGATGTACACAGGCTCAAAGTGGAGGAGAGATTGATTTCAACACTACTTGTATTTGTGAGAGGTATTGATATGTTGAATGCACAAGCTGTCTGTTTAAACTACTGGCACACAGCTCGGACACCCATGCATACCCCACAATACATGCCACCAGGGGTCTATTCACAGTCCCCAAGTCCAGAAACAGACTAAGGGATGTGGAAAGTACTACATAGAGCCATGACTACATGGAACTCTATTCCACATCCAGAAACTGATGCAAGCAGTTATTATCAAGATGGTGCCGACAGAGAGGGTTGCCTCGCTTCTGTCCTTAGGAAACTATGCAGTATTTTGTTTTTTAATGAAATATTTCTTACATTGATGGCCCAGAAAATCTTAAGTGTTATTACATACAGCCGGGAAGAACTATTGAATCTCAGAGCGACGTCAACTTACCAACACTACGACCAGGAATATGACTTCCCCGAAGTGGATCCTTTGTTCGGATCTCCACCCAGGACATTGGATCTAATCCCAGAGACCGACCCAAAACAATGTCGCCGCAGAAGAGGTAGACGGAGCGGCCTCCTGGTCAGACTTCAAATGCTTGCACACCACCCACCACTTCTGAGTATATTACTCGCCAATGTCCAGTCCCTAGACAACAAGGTAGATGAAATTCGGGCAAGGGTTGCTTTCCAGAGACTAACATTCTCTGTTTTACGGAAACATGGCTCTCTCGGGATATGTTGTCCTAGTCGGTACAGCCACCGAGATTCTTCATACGTCGCGCCGCGCCAACAGAAATAAACATCTCTGGGAAGAAGAAGGGCGGGGGTGTATGCTTCATGATTAATGACTCATGGTGTAATCATAACATACTGGAAATCAAGTCCTTCTGCTCACCCGACCTAGAATTCCTTACAATCAAATGCCGACCATATCTCCAAAGAAATCTCGTCGGTTATTGTCACAGCCGTGTATATCCCCCTCTCAAGCAGATACCACGATAGCCCCCAAGGAACTTCACTGGATTCTATGCCAACCATATATCCTGAGGCTGCATTTATTGTAGCTGGGGATTTTAGCAAAGGAAATTTGAGAAGGCTACCTAAATTCTATCAGCATATTGACTGTAGCACTCGTGCGGGCGATACGCTGGATCACTGCTACTCTAACTTCCGCGATGTATACAAGGCCCTCCCTTCAGCAAATCCAACCACGACCCATTTTGCTCCTACCGTCCTATAGGCTTTTTTTAAACAAGCATTTCGCTACACTCACATTAACATCTGCTAACCATTTGTATGTGACCAATAAAATGTTATTTGAGCAATGGAATCAGATGTAAAAAACAGATAGAAATACACCTTATGGAACAGTGGGGACTGTGAAGCAGCAAAGATAGACACACAGACACATGCATACACAATAACATACGCATTATACAAACAAGTACACATAGATATTGTATTGTAGATAAGTGGTAGGGATGGAGAGCTTGAGGGTACACAGTGTGTTTTGAAATCTGTGAATGCATTGTAATGTTTTTAAAATGGTAAAAACTGCCTTAATTTTGCCTTGGCAGCAGCTAATGGGGATCCATAACACACACACACACGAGGAGAGACGGGGGAGACAGAGAGGGGAGACAGGAAACACTGAGAGGACACCAAGTAGACACTGAAAGGGGACAATGAGAGGGGGAGACATCAAAACCTATAATGAAAAAGATATTACAAGTTACATACATTAACATGTAGTGTGTGCGCATATATCAGTTCTACATACGTCAGTACCTACACACAAGAAGTAGGTCACATGTCAGTAACTACACAACATGTAGGTCACATGTCAGTAACTGCACACAACAAGTAGGTCACATGTCAGTACCTACACACAACAAGTAGGTCACATGTCAGTACCTACACACAACAAGTAGGTCACATGTCAGTACCTACACACAACAAGTAGGTCACATGTCAGTACCTACACACAACAAGTAGGTCACATGTCAGTACCTACACACAACAAGTAGGTCACATGTCAGTACCTACACACAACAAGTAGGTCACATGTCAGTACCTACACACAACAAGTAGGTCACATGTCAGTAACTACACACAACAAGTAGGTCACATGTCAGTAACTACACACAACAAATAGGTCACATGTCAGTACCTACACACAACAAGTAGGTCACATGTCAGTAACTACACACAACAAGTAGGTCACATGTCAGTAACTACACACAACAAGTAGGTCACATGTCAGTACCTACACACAACAAGTAGGTCACATGTCAGTAACTACACACAACAAGTAGGTCACATGTCAGTAACTACACACAACAAGTAGGTCACATGTCAGTAACTACACACAACAAGTAGGTCTCATGGGGGAGAGATGATGCGCCGTGAGGTGTTGCTTTATTTTTATTTTTTAAACAAGGTTTGCTGTTCGCTATACAAGACGGAAGGGAGTATAATACTGTACATTTCCTTGAATTTGTTATGGACCAGGGGACTGTGAAGAGACCGATGATGCCATGTCTGGTGGGGTAAGTGTGCATGTCAGTGCTGTGTTGATTATGCAAGCAATTTACAATGCATTAATGTTTCTTGTAAAAACAAGTGGTGCAATCCGTTTTTACTCAACTCTTAGCCAAGAGAGACTGGCATAGTATTTTTATCAGCCCTCTGATTACAATGACGGTTCTGATGTAAGATGTAAGGTTCTGTTCTGGGCTGCAGCTTAACTAGGTCTTTCGTTGCAGCACTTGACCAAATGACTGGACAATAACCAAGATAATATAAAACTAGAGCCTGCAGGACTTGTTTTGTAGAGTGTGGTGTCAAAACAGAAAAGCATCTCTTTATTACAGACAGACCTCTCCCCATCTTTACAACCCTTCAATCTATGTCTGTGACCATGACAGTTTATAATCTAAGGTAACTTTTAACAGCCACAGCATTCATTACCAGATTCAGCTGAGGTCTAGAACTTAGGGAATGATTTGTACTAAATACAATGCTCTTAGTTTTAGAGATGTTCAGGACCAGTTTATTACTGGCCACCCTTTCCAAAACAGACCGTAACTCTTTGTTCAGTGTTTCAGTGACTTCATTATGTCACGCCCTGGTCAAAGTATATTATGTTTGTCTTCATTTATTTGGTCAGACCAGGGTGTGACATGGGTTTTTGTGGTGTGTTTTGTCTTGGGGGTGTCTAGCATAGTCTATGGCTGCCTGAGGCGGTTCTCAATCAGAGTCAGGTGATTATCGTTGTCTCTGTTCCTGTCTTTGTGTTTATTGTCACCAGATAGGCTGTATAGGTTTTCTCGTTCCGTTTGTTGTTTTGTATGTTTAAGTTATTTCATGTCTAGTTCGTTTTCATTAAAGAACATGAATAACCACCACTCTGCATTTTGGTCCGCTTCTCTTCCACCCGGACGAAAGCCGTTACACTGTGGTTTCTGGTGCGTATATGATTGAATCAGCATTCATGGACACATGCTTTGTTAAATACCAGTGGCAGGTCATTGGTAAAAAATAGAAAAGAGGAGAGGGCCTAAAGAGCTGCCCTGTGGTACACCACGCTACATGTTTGGCATTAGAAAATCTCCCATTAAAGAAAACTCTTTGAGTTCTAATAGATATATAGCTCTGAATCCACGATATGGCAGAAGTTGAAAAGCCATAACACATACGTTTCACCAACAAAAAAGTTATAGTCAACAATATCAAAGGCTGCACTGACATCTAACACTACATCTCCCACAATCTTATTGTCAATTTCTTCTACCCAATCATCAGTAATTTGTGTCAGTGCAGTACATGTTGAGTGCCCTTCTCTATAAGCATACTGAAAGTCTGCTGATTTGTGTACAGAGAAGTAGCATTGTATTTGGTCGACAAAAAAATCGAACAGTTTGCTAAGAGTTTGCAGATAGAACCAGTAAAGGCCGGTTTACCACTCTTGGGTGGTGGAATGATTTTGGCTTCCCTCCAAGCCTGAGGACAAAGACATTTCTCAAGGCTAAAATTAAATATATGACAGGAAGGGAGTGGCTATAGAGTCAGCCACCATCCTTAGTAGCTTTCCAGTTAAGTTGTCAATGCCGGGAGGTTTGTCATTATTGATTCAACCCAGAAGGAGAGTGATGGAGTGCTGCATCAGATGACCTGGCCTCCACAATCACCTGACCTCAACCCAATTGAGATGGTTTGGTATGAGTTGGAACGCAGAGTGAAGGAAAAGCAGCCAACATGTGCTCAGCATGTGTGGGAACTCCATCGAGACTGTTAGAAAACCATTCCAGGTGACTACCTCATGAAGCTGGTTGAGAGAATGCCAAAAGTATGCAAAGCTGTCATCAAGGCAAAGGCTAGCTACTTTGAATAATCTCAAATATGAAATATATTTTGATATGTTTAACCTTTTACGTGTAGGGGGCAGTACTTTAGTTTTTGGCTAAAAAACGTACCCATTTGAAACTGCCTATTTGTCAGCCCCAGAAACTAGAATATGCATATAATTGTCAGATTAGGATAGAAAACACTCTAACGTTTCCAAAACTGTAAAAATATTGTCTGTGAGTATAACAAAACCCAGCGCGCACGACCCACGTGGAGTTCCAGGTCTCCGGTAGCCTCTGGAACTGCCAATCTGCGGCCAACAAGGCAGACTTCATCTCAGCCTATGCCTCCCTCCAGTCCCTCGACTTCTTGGCACTGACGGAAACATGGATCACCACAGATAACACTGCTACTCCTACTGCTCTCTCTTCGTCCGCCCACGTGTTCTCGCACACCCCGAGAGCTTCTGGTCAGCGGGGTGGTGGCACCGGGATCCTCATCTCTCCCAAGTGGTCATTCTCTCTTTCTCCCCTTACCCATCTGTCTATCGCCTCCTTTGAATTCCATGCTGTCACAGTTACCAGCCCTTTCAAGCTTAACATCCTTATCATTTATCGCCCTCCAGGTTCCCTCGGAGAGTTCATCAATGAGCTTGATGCCTTGATAAGCTCCTTTCCTGAGGACGGCTCACCTCTCACTGTCCTGGGCGACTTTAACCTCCCCACGTCTACCTTTGACTCATTCCTCTCTGCCTCCTTCTTTCCACTCCTCTCCACGTTTGACCTCACCCTCTCACCTTCCCTCCCTACTCACAAGGCAGGCAATACGCTCGACCTCATCTTTACTAGATGCTGTTCTACCACTAACCTCATTGCAACTCCCCTCCAAGTCTCCGACCACTACCTTGTATCCTTTTCCCTCTCGCTCTCATCCAACACTTCCCACACTGCCCCTACTTGGATGGTATCGCGCCGTCCCAACCTTCGCTCTCTCTCCCCCACTACTCTCTCCTCTTCCATCCTATCATCTCTTCCCTCTGCTCATACCTTCTCCAACCTATCTCCTGATTCTGCCTCCTCAACCCTCCTCTCTTCCCTTTCTGCATCCTTTGACTCTCTATGTCCCCTATCCTCCAGGCCGGCTCGGTCCTCCCCTCCCGCTCCGTGGCTCGACGACTCATTGCGAGCTCACAGAACAGTGCTCCGGGCAGCCGAGCGGAAATGGAGGAAAACTCGCCTCCCTGTGGACCTGGCATCCTTTCACTCCCTCCTCTCTACATTTTCCTCCTCTGTCTCTGCTGCTAAAGCCACTTTCTACCACTCTAAATTCCAAGCATCTGCCTCTAACCCTAGGAAGCTCTTTGCCACCTTCTCCTCCCTCCTGAATCCTCCTCCCCCTCCCCCTCCTCCCTCTCTGCAGATGACTTCGTCAACCATTTTGAAAAGAAGGTCGACGACATCCGATCCTCGTTTGCTAAGTCAAACGACACCGCTGGTTCTGCTCACACTGCCCTACCCTGTGCTCTGACCTCTTTCTCCCCTCTCTCTCCAGATGAAATCTCGCTTCTTGTGACGGCCGGCCGCCCAACAACCTGCCCGCTTGACCCTATCCCCTCCTCTCTTCTCCAGACCATTTCCGGAGACCTTCTCCCTTACCTCACTCATCAACTCATCCCTGACCGCTGGCTACGTCCCTTCCATCTTCAAGAGAGCGAGAGTTGCACCCCTTCTGAAAAAACCTACACTCGATCCCTCCGATGTCAACAACTACAGACCAGTATTTCCTTCTTTCTTTTCTCTCCAAAACTCTTGAACGTGCCGTCCTTGGCCAGCTCTCCCGCTATCTCTCTCAGAATGACCTTCTTGATCCAAATCAGTCAGGTTTCAAGACTAGTCATTCAACTGAGACTGCTCTTCTCTGTATCACGGAGGCGCTCCGCACTGCTAAAGCTAACTCTCTCTCCTCTGCTCTCATCCTTCTAGACCTATCGGCTGCCTTCGATACTGTGAACCATCAGATCCTCCTCTCCACCCTCTCCGAGTTGGGCATCTCCGGCGCGGCCCACGCTTGGATTGCGTCCTACCTGACAGGTCGCTCCTACCAGGTGGCGTGGCGAGAATCTGTCTCCTCGCCACGCGCTCTCACCACTGGGGTCCCCCAGGGCTCTGTTCTAGGCCCTCTCCTATTCTCGCTATACACCAAGTCACTTGGCTCTGTCATCACCTCACATGGTCTCTCCTATCATTGCTATGCAGACGACACACAATTAATCTTCTCCTTTCCCCCTTCTGATGACCAGGTGGCGAATCGCATCTCTGCATGTCTGGCAGACATATCAGTGTGGATGACGGATCACCACCTCAAGCTGAACCTCGACAAGACGGAGCTGCTCCTCCTCCCGGGGAAGGACTGCCCGTTCCATGATCTCGCCATCACGGTTGACAACTCCATTGTGTCCTCCTCCCAGAGCGCTAAGAACCTTGGCGTGATCCTGGACAACACCCTGTCGTTCTCAACCAACATCAAGGCGGTGGCCCGTTCCTGTAGGTTCATGCTCTACAACATCCGCAGAGTACGACCCTGCCTCACACAGGAAGCGGCGCAGGTCCTAATCCAGGCACTTGTCATCTCCCGTCTGGATTACTGCAACTCGCTGTTGGCTGGGCTCCCTGCCTGTGCCATTAAACCCCTACAACTCATCCAGAACGCCGCAGCCCGTCTGGTGTTCAACCTTCCCAAGTTCTCTCACGTCACCCCGCTCCTCCGCTCTCTCCACTGGCTTCCAGTTGAAGCTCGCATCCGCTACAAGACCATGGTGCTTGCCTACGGAGCTGTGAGGGGAACGGCACCCCAGTACCTCCAGGCTCTGATCAGGCCCTACACCCAAACAAGGGCACTGCGTTCATCCACCTCTGGCCTGCTCGCCTCCCTACCACTGAGGAAGTACAGTTCCCGCTCAGCCCAGTCAAAACTGTTTGCTGCTCTGGCCCCCCAATGGTGGAACAAACTCCCTCACGATGCCAGGACAGCGGAGTCAATCACCACCTTCCGGAGACACCTGAAACCCCACCTCTTCAAGGAATACCTAGGATAGGATAAAGTAATCCTTCTCACCCCCCCCCCCCACTTAAATGATTTAGATGCACTATTGTAAAGTAGCTGTTCCACTGGATGTCAGAAGGTGAATTCACCAATTTGTAAGTCGCTCTGGATAAGAGCGTCTGCTAAATGACTTAAATGTAAATGTCAATATTTCAGGTGAAAACCAGAGGAAAATCCAATCAGGAAGTGCCTCTTATTTTGAAACCTCTCTGTTCCTATGCATGCCTATCCTCCATTTAAAGGGATATAAACCAGATTCCTTTTTCCATGGCTTCCCTAAGGTGTCAACAGTCTTTAGACATAGTTTCAGGCTTTTATTTTGAAAAATGATTGTGAAGGATCACATTGCGTAAGTGGATAGGTGGGGGCTCTCAGAGTGAGTTTTGCGCTACAGAGTAAAGCGGCCATTGTTTCTCCCGGTGTTTTTGAAAAACCTACACACCCGTTGATATATTATCGAATATATATTTTAAAAACAACCTGAGGATTTATTATATTTCTGTACACATTATGGATACTATTTGGAATATACGCCTGCGTTGTCATGGCCTCTCTGTCCTGTGGATTTCTGAACATAACGCGACAAACAAACTGAGGTATTTTGGGTATAAAAATAATCTTTATTGTACAAAAGGAACATTTGTTGTGTAACTGGGAGTCTCGTGAGTGAAAACATCCAAAGATCATCAAAGGTAAACGATTAATTTGATTGCTTTTCTGATTTTCGTGACCTAACTACTTAATGCTTAGTGTAGATAATGTTATGTTATGCTATCGATAAACTTACACAAATGCTTGGATTGCTTTCGCTGTAAAGCATAATTTCAAAATGTGAGACGTCAGGTGGATTAACAAAAGTTTAAGATGTGTTTTGCAATATTGCAATAGTGATTTCATGAATATGAATATTTTTTTGTGATATTATTTGACTGTGGAGCTATGCTAATCAGTGGCTGCTGATGACACTTTTTTTTGGTTACTACATGATTCCATATGTGTTATTTCACAGTTTTCTTCTATAATGTAGAAAATTGTAAAAAAAAATAAAAAATAAAAACTTGAATATGTGTCCAATATTTTTAATGATACTGTTGACGTCAGAAGTTTAGATACACCGTAGCCAAAAACATTTACACTCAGTTTTCACAATTCCTGGCATTTAACCTCTAGCGTCGAGCAATCCCATATCCGGGAGCGTAATCATAGCCTCAAGCTCATTAGCATAACGCAACGTTAACTATTCATGAAAATCGCAAATAAAATGAAAGAAATATATTCACTCACAAGCTTAGCCTTTTGTTAACAACACTGTCATCTCAGATTTTCAAAATATGCTTTTCAACCATTGCAACACAGCATTTGTGTAAGAGGTATTGATAGCTAGCATAGCATTTGCCTCGCATTCAGCAGGCAACATTTTCACAAAAACAAGAAAAGCATTCAAATAAAATAATTTACCTTTGAAGAACTTTGGATGTTTTCAATGAGGAGACTCTCAGTTAGATAGCAAATGTTCAGTTTTTCCAAAAACATTTTGTGTAGGAGAAATCGCTCCGTTTTGATCATCACGTTTGGCTAGGAAAAAAAATGAAAATTCAGTCATTACAACGCCAAACTTTTTTCCAAATTAACTCCATAATATCGACAGAAACATGGCAAACGTTGTTTATAATCAATCCTCAAGGTGTTTTTCACATATCTATTCGATAATAAATCATTCGTGGCTGTTGCCTTTCTCCTCTGAACCAAATGGAAAAGTGCATGCAGCTGGAGATTGCGCAATAATTTCGACGGAGGACACCAAGCGGACACCTGGTAAATGTAGTCTCTTATGGTCAGTCTTCCAATGATATGCCTACAAATACGTCACAATGCTGCAGACACCTTGGGGAAATGACAGAAGGTGTAGGCTCATTCCTGGCGCATTCACAGCCATATAAGGAGACATTGGAACACAGCGCCTTCAGAATCTGGGCCATTTCCTGTTTGAAATTTCATCTTGGTTTCGCCTGTAGCATAAGCTCTGTGGCACTCACAGATAATATCTTTGCAGTTTTGGAAATGTCAGAGTGTTTTCTTTCCAAAGCTGTCAATTACATGCATAGTCGAGCATCTTTTCATGACAAAATATCTTGTTTAAAACGGGAACGTTTTTTTATCCAAAAATTAATAGAGCGCCCCCTATCTCGAAGAAGTTAAGAACTGTAATATACTATGCTTTTCGGACACTTTGCTGAAAAAGGACATGCATAATGTATGTCACCTTTATTTAACCAGGTTGACTAGTTGAGAACAAGTTCTCATTTACAACTGCGACCTGGCTAAGATAAAGCATAGCAGTGTGAACAGACAACACAGAGTTACACATGGAGTAAAGAATTAACAAGTCAATAACACAGTAGAAAAAAAATAGAGTCTATATACATTGTGTGCAAAAGGCATGAGGAGCTAGGCGTATAATTACAATTTTGCAGATTAACACTGGAGTGATAAATTATCAGATGGTCATGTACAGGTAGAGATACTGGTGTGCAAAAGAGCAGAAAATAAAATAAATATAAACAGTATTGGGATGAGGTAGGTAAAATTGGGTGGGCTATTTACCGATAGACTATGTACAGCTGCAGCGATCGGTTAGCTGCTCAGATAGCAGATGTTTGAAGTTGGTGAGGGAGATAAAAGTCTCCAACTTAGCGATTTTTGCAATTCGTTCCAGTCACAGGCAGCAGAGAACTGGAACGAAAGGCGGCCAAATGATGTGTTGGCTTTAGGGATGATCACTGAGATACACCTGCTGGAGCGCGTGCTACGGGTGGGTGTTGCCATCGTGACTAGTGAACTGAGATAAGGCAGAGCTTTACCTAGCATGGACTTGTAGATGACCTGAAGCCAGTGGGTCTGGCGACGAATATGTAGTGAAGGCCAGCCGACTAGAGCATACAGGTCGCAGTGGTGAGTGGTATAAGATGCTTTAGTAACAAAACGGACGGCACTGTGATAAACTGCATCCAGTTTGCTGAGTCGAGTATTGGAAGCTATTTTGTAGACGACATCGCCGAAGTCGAGGATTGGTAGGATAGTCAGTTTTCCTAGGGTAAGTTTGGCGGCGTGAGTGAAGGAGGCTTTGTTGCGGAATAGAAAGCTGACTCTAGATTTGATTTTAGATTGGAGATGTTTGATATGAGTCTGGAAGGAGAGTTTACAGTCTAGCCAGACACCTAGGTACTTATAGATGTCCACATATTCCAGGTCGGAACCATCCAGGGTGGTGATGCTAGTCAGGCGTGCGGGTGCAGGCAGCGAACGGTTGAAAATGCTTGGGGTCATTGTCCATTTGGAAGACCCATTTGCGGCCAAGCTTTAACTTCCTGACTGATGTTTTGAGATGTTGCTTCAATATATCCACATAATTTTCCGTCCCCATGACACCATCTATTTTGTGAAGTGCACCAGTCCCTCGTGCAGCAAAGCACCCCCACAACATGATGCTGCCACCCCCACAACATGATGCTGCCACCCCCGTGCTTCACGGTTGGGATGTGTTCTTTGGCTTGCAAGCCTCCCCCTTTTTCCTCCAAACATAACGATGGTCATTATGGCCAAACAGTTCTATTTTTGTATCATCAGACCAGAGGACATTTCTCCACAAAGTACGATCTTTGTCCCCATGTGCAGTTGCAAACCGTAGTCTGTTTTTTTATGGCGGTTTGGGAGCAGTGGTTTCTTCCTTGCTGAGTGGCCTTTCAGGTTATGTCAATATAGGCATTGTTTTACTGTGGGTATAGATACTTTTGTGCCTGTTTCGTCCAGCATCTTCACAAGGTCCTTTGCTGTTGTTCTGGGATTGATTTGCACGTTTTGCGCCAAAGTACATTCATCTCTATGAGATAGAACACATCTCCTTCCTGAGCGGTATGAGAGCTGCGTGGTCCCTTGGTGTTTATGCTTTTGCACTATTGTTTGTAGAGATGAATGTGGTACCTTCAGGGGTTTGGAAATTGCTCCCAAGGATGGAGGCCCACAATGTTTTTTCTGTGGTCTTGGCTGATTTCTTTTCATTTTCCCATGTTGTCAAGCAAAGAGGGACTGAGTTTGAATGCCTTGAGAAGTCATACATAAACAGGTACACCTCTAATTGACTCAAATTATGTATATTAGCCTATAAGAAGCTTCTAAAGGAATGATATCATTTTCTGCAATTTTCCAGGCTGTTTAATGGCGCAGGCAACTTAGTGTATGTAAACTTCTGACGCACTGGAATTGTGATATAGTGAATTACAAGTGAAATAATCTGACTGTTTAACAATTGTTGGAAAAATGACTTGTGTCATGTACAAAGAGATGTCCTAACGGACTTGCCAAAACCATTTTTTGTTAACCAGAAATTTGTGGAGTGGTTGAAAAACAAGTTTTAAGGACTCCAACCTAAGTGTATGTCATCTTCTGACAACTGTATATATTTTTTTCCCCCATTTTTCCCCTCATATATGTATATATATATATTTATGTGTATATCTATGTATTTATGAAAATATATATTTATATTTATTCATATACAGTGCCTTGCGAAAGTATTCGGCCCCCTTGAACTTTGCGACCTTTTGCCACATTTCAGGCTTCAAACATAAAGTTATAAAACTGTATTTTTTTGTGAAGAATCAACAAGTGGGACACAATCATGAAGTGGAATGACATTTATTGGATATTTCAAACTTTTTTAACAAATCAAAAACTGAAAAATTGGGCGTGCAAAATTATTAAAGGTGGCAAAGTTCAAGGGGGCCGAATACTTTCGCAAGGCACTGTATATATTTATATGTATTTATGTATATATATTTATATTCATGCATGTATATATACCCACCCAATATATATATATATATATATATATATATATATATTATGTACAGTGGGGCAAAAGTTCCCCCCCCCAGCCAGTTCCCCCACTTCAACTATGGCAGGCAAAATGACAGAAAAAATATCCAGAAAATCACATTGTAGGATTTTTAATTAATTTATTTGCAAATTATGGTGGAAAATAAGTATTTGGGTAATAACAAGAGTTTATCTCAATACTTTATTATATACCCTTTGTTGGCAATGACAGAGGTCAAACGTTTTCTGTAAGTCTCCACAAGGTTTTCACACACTGTTGCTGGTATTTTGGCCCATTCCTCCATGCAGATCTCCTCTAGAGTGGTGATGTTTTGGGGCTGTTGCTGGGCAACATGGACTACCAACTCCCTCCAAAGATTTTCCATGGGGTTGAGATCTGGAGACTTGCTAGGCCACTCCAGGACCATGAAATGCTTCTTACGAAGCCACTCCTTCGTTACCCGGGCGGTGTGTTTTGGATCATTGTCATGCTGAAATACGCCGCCACGTTTCATCTTCAATGCCCTTGCTGATGGAAGGAGGTTTTCACTCAAAATCTCACGATACATGGCCCCATTCATTCTTTCCTTTACACGGATCAGTCGTCCTGGTCCCTTTGCAGAAAAACAGCCCCAAAGCTTGATGTTTCCACCCCCATGCTTCACAGTAGGTATGATGTTCTTTGGATGCAAGTCAGCATTCTTTGTCCTCCAAACACGACGAGTTGAGTTTTTAACAAAAAGTTCTATGTTGGTTTCATCTGACCATATGACATTCTCTCAATCTTCTTCTGGATCATCCAAATGCTCTCTAGCAAACTTCAGACGGGCCTGGGCATGTACTGGCTTAAGCAGGGGGACACGTCTGGCACTGCAGGATTTGAGTCCCTGACGGCGTAGTGCGTTACTGATGGTAGGCTTTGTTACTTTGGTCCCAGCTCTCTGCAGGTCATTCACTAGGTCCCCCCATGTGGTTCTGGGATTTTTGCTCACCGTTCTTGTGATCATTTTGACCCCACGGGGTGAGATCTTGCGTGGAGCCCCAGATCGAGGGAGATTATCAGTGGTCTTGTATGTCTTCCATTTCCTAATAATTGCTCCCACAGTTGATTTCTTCAAACCAAGCTGCTTACCTATTGCAGATTCAGTCTTCCCAGCCTGGTGCAGGTCTACAATTTTGTTTCTGGTGTCCTTTGACAGCTCTTTGGTCTTGGCCATAGTGGAGTTTCGAGTGTAACTGTTTGAGGTTGTGGACAGGTGTCTTTTATACTGATAACAAGTTCAAACAGGTTTCTTTAATACAGGTATCGAGTGGAGGACAGAGGAGCCTCTTAAAGAAGAAGTTACAGGTCTGTGAGAGCCAGAAATCTTGCTTGTTTGTAGGTGACCAAATACTTATTTTCCACCATAATTTGCAAATAAATTCATAAAATATCCTACAATGTGATTTTCTGGATTTTTTTTCTCATTTTGTCTGTCATAGTTGAAGTGTACCTATGATGAAAATTACAGGCCTCTCTCATCTTTTTAAGTGGGAGAACTTGCACAATTGGTGGCTGACTAAATACTTTTTGCCCACTGTATATATATTTATATTATTATATAATACATATACAGCTCTGGGAAAATTTTTAGAGAGCACTGCAAATTATCAGTTTCTCTGTTTTTACTATGTATGTGTCTGGGTCAAATAAAATAAAAAATCTATATACTACTGACAACATTTCTCCCAAATTCCAAATAAAAGTCATTTAGAGCATTTATTTGCATAAACTGAAAACTGGTCAAAATATCCAAAAAGGTGCAGTGTTGTCAGACCTCGAATAATGCAAAGAAATTAAGTTCATATTCATTTTTAAATAACACAATAGTAATGTTTTATCTTAAGAAGACAGAAATCAATGTTTGGTAGAATAACCCTGATTTTCAATCACAGCTTTCTCCACCAGTCTTTGACATTGATGTTGGGTGACATTATTTCAATACAGGCGTTAAAATTCAAATAGCTCGGCTTTGTTTGTGGTCCTTCATCCACACCTTGATTGGCCTGGCTGTGCAGCATGGAGCATTGTCCTGCTGGAAGAAACACTCCTCAGAGTTGAGGGACATTGTCAGAGCAGAAGGAAGCCAGTTTTCTTGCAGGACAACCTTGTACGTGGCTTGATTCATGCGTCCTTCACAAAGAAAAATCTTCCCGATTCTAGCCTTACTGAAGCAGCCCCAGATCATCACCAATCCTACACGAAATTCCACAGTGGGTGCAAGACACTGGCTTGTAAGCCTCTCCAGGACTAGCACCAAATTTTGGTGAAATTTGGTGGAGGATCGAGGATGATCTAGGGTTCATCACCTGTCCTCCACCATTTAGGGATTTCCAATGTTGTTGTTCTTGTTTTGTATTTTGCAATCCACAAACATTTTTTATCCTGCAACCCACCTGAATCCCTGCTTCAACCCACAAGTGGGTCCCAACCCGCAGTTTGGGATCCACTACTCTACAGTATGAGAGTGTTTGAGGATTGAAGGGAAGTGTTCCTAAGCTCTCTCCTCCTATTAACCATATTTGTCTGTTTCAACTCCAATAAAAACAGCAAATCGATCTCATCCAGCCTCATCTGAAGGATCTTTGAAGTTGTCTTGGTAACAGGACTCACTTTCCCTCCAAAAAGAGACTGGTGCAATATTTATCACGCTTCACAGAAATGTGAATGTAAAAAAAAAGAGAGAAAATCCTTGACATTTTCATCAAAAGCATTTTAATCAGGCAGTCCGCAGGTCAACTAATGACTTCGCAGAGAGAAGCCCTCGCTGGGCAGTTAGCTTCAAAGCGCTAGCTCATTAGCGTTAGCGCCTCTGATTATGATACTCAATCTCACATAGGCTACACTCCATCTCTCCTTATCACACACACACACGCTCAGCCATCATTAGAGTAGTTAGCATCATTAGTATGATTAGCAGCCAAGGTCAGTGTTTGAAGCCACAGACAGCAGCATCCATCTTCCTTCAACCAGCCTTTCAAATTCACGCACACAAGCACACACACACACAACCCAGCCTTTTAAAATGTCTCCCTCTCTCTGACCAATGTTTCAGTGCTGTAATTAGAATCTTCCTCTCTGTTTTTCACTCACACACATCAGAGAGGAGAGGAAAGGAAGAGAGGTGAGATGAGGAGGAACAGAGGAGAGGAGAGGGGAGAAGGTAAGGTGAGGAGAGGAAGAAAGGGGAGAGGAGAGGAGAGGAGAGGAGAGGAGAGGAGAGGAGAGGAGAGGAGAGGAGAGGAGAGGAGAGGAAGAAAAGAGGAGGTCAGATCTGTTGTTAATGTTATGGTTAGGGTTATACAGTGCCTTAAGAAAGTATTCATACCCCTTTACGTTTTGCTGTGTTACAGAACAAAAAAGGATGACAAAAAGTTGAATAGTTTAAAGAGTATAAAAGATATCAAAACGTTAAATGTAAGCACACTATTCCACAACAGTCTACACGTTATAAAGTTTAAAGCGTATAAAGCACAAACGGTAAGAGGAGTAACTTGCGAAATAAGTATGATGAGGATTTAAATTTGTGAATTTTGCTTCACAAGTCCAACCTAATAAGAAGGATGTGGAGATTTAAAGACCCATTGATAATAATAATAAGAAGGATGTTGAGATATAAAGACCCATTGATAATAAGAAGAAGAAGGATGTGGAGGTTTAAAGAAATATTGATAATAAGAAGAAGAAGGATGTGGAGATTTAAAGACCCATTGATAATAAGAAGAAGAAGGATGTGGAGATTTATAGACCCATTGATAATAAGAAGAAGAAGGATGTGGAGATTTAAAGACCAATTGATAATAATAAGAAGAAGGATGTGGAGATTTAAAGACCCATTGATAATAAGAAGAAGAAGGATGTGGAGATTTAAAGACACATTGATAATAAGAAGAAGAAGGATGTGGAGATTTAAAGACCCATTGATAATAAGAAGAAGAAGGATGTGGAGATTTAAAGACCCATTGATAATAATAATAAGAAGGATGTGGAGATATATAGACCCATTGATAATATGAAGAAGGATGTGGAGATTTAAAGACCCATTGATAATAAGAAGAAGAAGGATGTGGAGATTTAAAGACCCATTGATAATAAGAAGAAGAAGGATGAAGATATTTAAAGACCCTTTGATAATAATAAGAAGAAGAAGGATGTGGAGATTTAAAGACCCATTGATAATAATAAGAAGAAGGATGTGGTGATTTAAAGACCCATTGATAATAAGAAGAAGAAGGATGTGGAGATTTAAAGACCCATTGATAATAATAATAAGAAGAAGGATGTGGAGATTTAAAGACCCATTGATAACAAGAAGAAGAAGGATGTGGAGATTTAAAGACCCATTGATTTAAAGACCTATTGATTTAAAGAGCCAAGAAGAAGGATGTGGAGATTTAAAGACCCAATGATAATAATAAAAAGAAGGATATGGAGATTTAAAGACCCATTGATAATAAGAAGAAGAAGGATGTGGAGATTTAAAGACCCATTGATAATAATAAGAAGAAGGATGCGGAGATTTAAAGACCCATTGATTTAAAGACCCATTGATAACAAGAAGAAGAAGAAGGATGTGTAGATTAAAAGACCCATTGATAATAATAATAAGAAGGATGTGGGGATTTAAAGACCCATTGATAACAAGAAGAAGAAAAGGGATGTGGAGATTTAAAGACCCATTGATTTAAAGTCCCAAGAAGAAGAATGTGGAGATTTAAAGACCCATTGATAATATGAAGAAGAAGGATGTGGAGATTTAAAGACACATTGATAATAATAAGAAGAAGAAGGATGTGTAGATTTAAAGACACATTGACAATAAGAAGAAGACGGATGTGGAGATTTAAAGACCCATTGATTTAAAGACCCATTGATTTAAAGACCCAAGAAGAAGGATGTGGAGATTTAAAGACCCATTGATAATAAGAAGAAGAAGGATGTGGAGATTTAAAGACCCATTGATAATAATAATAAGAAGGATGCAGAGATTTAAAGACCCATTGATTTAAAGACCCATTGATAACAAGAAGAAGAAGAAGGATGTGGGGATTTAAAGACCCATTGATAACAAGAAGAAGAAAAAGGATGTGGAGGTTTAAAGACCCATTGATTTAAAGACCCAAGAAGAAGGATGTGGAGATTTAAAGACCCATTGATTATATGAAAAAGAAGAATGTGGAGATTTAAAGACCCATTGATAATAATAATAAGAAGAAGGATGTGTAGATTTAAAGACACATTGACAATAAGAAGAAGACGGATGTGGAGATTTAAAGACCCATTGATAATAATAAGAAGAATGTGGAGATTTAAAGACCCATTGATAATAAGAAGAAGAAGGATGTGGAGATTTAAAGACCCATTGATAATAATAAGAAGAAGAAGGATGTGGAGATTTAAAGACCCATTGATAATAAGAAGAAGGATGTGGAGATTTAAAGACCCATTGATAATAAGAAGAAGAAGGATGTGGAGATTTAAAGACGCATTGATAATAATAAGAAGAAGAAGGATGTGGAGATTTAAAGACCCATTGATAATAATAAGAAGAAGGATGTGGTGATTTAAAGACCCATTGATAATAAGAAGAAGAAGGATGTGGAGATTTAAAGACCCATTGATAATAATAATAAGAAGAAGGATGTGGAGATTTAAAGACCCATTGATAACAAGAAGAAGAAGGATGTGGAGATTTAAAGACCCATTGATTTAAAGACCTATTGATTTAAAGAGCCAAGAAGAAGGATGTGGATATTTAAAGACCCAATGATAATAATAAAAAGAAGGATATGGAGATTTAAAGACCCATTGATAATAAGAAGAAGAAGGATGTGGAGATTTAAAGACCCATTGATAATAATAAGAAGAAGGATGCGGAGATTTAAAGACCCATTGATTTAAAGACCCATTGATAACAAGAAGAAGAAGAAGGATGTGTAGATTAAAAGACCCATTGATAATAATAATAAGAAGGATGTGGGGATTTAAAGACCCATTGATAACAAGAAGAAGAAAAGGGATGTGGAGATTTAAAGACCCATTGATTTAAAGTCCCAAGAAGAAGAATGTGGAGATTTAAAGACCCATTGATAATATGAAGAAGAAGGATGTGGAGATTTAAAGACACATTGATAATAATAAGAAGAAGAAGGATGTGTAGATTTAAAGACACATTGACAATAAGAAGAAGACGGATGTGGAGATTTAAAGACCCATTGATTTAAAGACCCATTGATTTAAAGACCCAAGAAGAAGGATGTGGAGATTTAAAGACCCATTGATAATAAGAAGAAGAAGGATGTGGAGATTTAAAGACCCATTGATAATAATAATAAGAAGGATGCAGAGATTTAAAGACCCATTGATTTAAAGACCCATTGATAACAAGAAGAAGAAGAAGGATGTGGGGATTTAAAGACCCATTGATAACAAGAAGAAGAAAAAGGATGTGGAGGTTTAAAGACCCATTGATTTAAAGACCCAAGAAGAAGGATGTGGAGATTTAAAGACCCATTGATTATATGAAAAAGAAGAATGTGGAGATTTAAAGACCCATTGATAATAATAATAAGAAGAAGGATGTGTAGATTTAAAGACACATTGACAATAAGAAGAAGACGGATGTGGAGATTTAAAGACCCATTGATAATAATAAGAAGAATGTGGAGATTTAAAGACCCATTGATAATAAGAAGAAGAAGGATGTGGAGATTTAAAGACCCATTGATAATAATAAGAAGAAGAAGGATGTGGAGATTTAAAGACCCATTGATAATAAGAAGAAGGATGTGGAGATTTAAAGACCCATTGATAATAAGAAGAAGAAGGATGTGGAGATTTAAAGACGCATTGATAATAATAATAAGAAGAAGGATGTGGAGATTTAAAGACCCATTGATAATAATAATAAGAAGAAGGATGTGAAGATTTAAAGACCCATTGATAATAATAAGAAGAAGAAGGATGTGGAGATTTAAAGACCCATTGATTTAAAGACCCAAGAAGAAGGATGTGGAGATGTAAAGACCCATTGACAATAATAATAAGAAGGATGTGGAGATTTAAAGACCCATTGATAATTAGAAGAAGAAGGATGAGGAGATTTGAAGAACAATTGATAATAATAAGAGGAAGAATGATGTGGAGATTTAAAGACCCATTGATAATAAGAAGAAGAAGGATGTGGAGATTTGAAGAACCACTGATAATAATAATAAGAAGAAGGATGTGGAGATTTAAAGACCCATTGATAATAATAAGAAGAAGAAGGATGTGGAGATTTAAAGACCCATTGATAATAAGAAGAAGAAGAAGGATGAGGAGATTTAAAGACCCATTGACAATAAGAAGAAGAGGATGTGGAGATTTAAAGACCCACTGATAATAATAAGAAGAAGGATGCGGAGATTTAAAGACCCATTGATTTAAAGACCCATTGATAACAAGAACAAGAAGAAGAAGAAGGATGTGTAGATTTAAAGACCCATTGATAATAAGAAGAAGAAGAAGGATGTGGAGATTTAACGACCCATTGATAATAATAAGAAGAAGGATGTGGAGATTTAAATACCCATTGATAATAATAAGAAGAAGAAGGATGAGGAGATTTAAAGACCCATTGATAATAATAATAAGAATGACGTGGAGATTTAACGACCCATTGATAATAAGAAGAAGAAGGATGAGGAGATTTGAACACCCATTGATAATAAGAAGAAGAAGGATGAGGAGATTTAAAGCCCCATTGATAATAATAAGAAGAAGGATGTGGAGATTTAAAGACCCATTGATAATAATAATAAGAAGAAGGATGAGGAGATTTAAAGACCCATTGATTATAAGAAGAAGAAGGTTGAGGAGATTTGAAGACCCATTGATAATAATAAGAAGAAGAAGGATGTGGAGATTTAAAGACCCATTGATAATAATAATAAGAAGAAGAAGGATGAGGAGATTTAAAGACCCATTGATAATAATAAGAAGAAGGATGAGGAGATTTGAAGACCCATTGATAATAATAATAAGAAGAAGGATGTGGAGATTTAAAGACCCATTGATAATAAGAAGAAGAAGAAGGATGAGGAGATTTAAAGACCCATTGATAACAATAATAAGAAGAAGGATGTGGAGATTTAAAGACCCATTGATAATAAGAAGAAGAGGATGTGGAGATTTAAAGACCCATTGATAATAATAAGAAGAAGAAGGATGAGGAGATGTAAAGACCCATTGACAATAAGAAGAAGAGGATGTGGAGATTTAAAGACCCACTGATAATAATAATAAGAATGATTTGGAGATTTAAAGACCCATTGATAACAAGAAGAAGAAGGGTGTGGAGATTTAAAGACCCATTGATAATAATAATAAGAAGAAGGATGTGGAGATTTAAAGACCCATTGATTTAAAGACCGAAGAAGAAGGATGTGGAGATGTAAAGACCCATTGACAATAATAAGAAGAAGGATGTGTAGATTTAAAGACCCATTGATAATAATAAGAAGAAGAAGGATGTGGAGATTTAAAGACCCATTGATAATAAGAAGAAGAATGTGGAGATTTAAAGACCCATTGATAATAAGAAGAAGAAGGATGTGGAGATTTAAAGACCCATTGATAATAATAATAAGAAGAAGGATGAGGAGATTTAAAGACCCATTGATAATAATAAGAATAAGGATGCGGAGATTTAAAGACCCATTGATTTAAAGACCCATTGATAACAAGAAGAAGAAGAAGGATGTGTAGATTTAAAGACCCATTGATAATAATAAGAAGAAGAAGGATGTGGGGATTTAAAGACCCATTGATAATATGAAGAAGAAGAATGTGGAGATTTAAAGACCCATTGATAATAATAATAAGAAGAAGGATGTGTAGATTTAAAGACACATTGACAATAAGAAGAAGAAGTATGTGGAGATTTAAAGACACATTGATAATAATAATAATAAGAAGAAGGATGTGTAGATTTAAAGACCCATTGACAATAAGAAGAAGACAGATGTGGAGATTTAAAGACCCATTGATAATAAGAAGAAGAATGTGGAGATTTAAAGACCCATTGATAATAAGAAGAAGAAGGATGTGGAGATTTAAAGACGCATTGATAATAATAATAAGAAGAAGGATGTGAAGATTTAAAGACCCATTGATTTAAAGACCCAAGAAGAAGGATGTGGAGATTTAAAGACCCATTGATAATAATTAGAAGAAGGATATGGAGATTTAAATACCCATTGATAATAAGAAGAAGAAGAAGGATGAGGAGATTTAAAGACCCATTGATAATAATAATAAGAAGGATGTGGAGATTTAAAGACCCATTGATAATAATAAGAAGAAGGACGAGGAGATTTAAAGACCCATTGATTTAAAGACCCAAGAAGAAGGATGTGGAGATGTAAAGACCCATTGACAATAATAAGAAGAAGGATGTGGAGATTTAAATACCCATTGATAATAAGAAGAAGAAGAAGGATGAGGAGATTTAAAGACCCATTGATAATAATAATAAGAAGGATGTGGAGATTTAAAGACCCATTGATAATAATAAGAAGAAGGACGAGGAGATTTAAAGACCCATTGATTTAAAGACCCAAGAAGAAGGATGTGGAGATGTAAAGACCCATTGACAATAATAAGAAGAAGGATGTGGAGATTTAAAGACCCATTGATAATAATAATAAGAATAAGGATGAGGAGATTTAAAGACCCATTGATAATAATAAGAAGAAGGATGTGGAGATTTAAAGACCCATTGATAATAAGAAGAAGAAGGATGAGGAGATTTGAAGAACCATTGATAATAATAAGAAGAAGAAGGATGTGGAGATTTAAAGACCCATTGATAATAATAATAAGAGGGATTTGGAGATTTAAAGACCCATTGATAATACGAAGAAGAAGGATGTGGAGATTTAAAGACCCATTGATAATAATAAGAAGAAGAAGGATGTGGAGATTTAAAGACCCATTGATAATATGAAAAAGAAGGATGTGGAGATTTAAAGACCCATAGATAATAATAAGAAGAAGGATGTGGAGATTTAAAGACCCATTGATAATAATAAGAAGAAGAAGGATGTGGAGATTTAAAGACCCATTGATAATAATAAGTAGAAGAAGGATGTGGAGATTTAAAGACCCATTGATAATAATAAGAAGAAGAAGGATGAGGAGATTTAAAGACCCACTGATAATAATAATAAGAGGGATTTGGAGATTTAAAGACCCATTGATAATACGAAGAAGAAGGATGTGGAGATTTAAAGACCTATTGATAATAATAATAAGAAGAAGGATGTGGAGATTTAACGACCCATTGATAATAATAAGAAGAAGGATGTGGAGATTTAAAGACCCATTGATAATAATAAGAAGAAGAAGGATGAGGAGATTTAAAGACCCATTGATAATAATAAGAAGAAGGATGTGGAGATTTAAAGACCCATTGATAATAATAAGAAGAAGGATGTGGAGATTTAACGACCCATTGATAATAATAATAAGAAGGAGGATGTGGAGATTTAAAGACCCATTGATTTAAAGACCCAAGAAGAAGGATGTGGAGATTTAAAGACCCATTGATAATAAGTAGAAGAAGGATGTGGAGATTTAAATACCCATTGATAATAATAATAAGAAGAAGGATGAGGAGATTTAAAGACCCATTGATAATAATAATAAGAAGGATGTGGAGATTTAAAGACCCATTGATAATAATAAGAAGAAGGATGAGGAGATTTGAACACCCATTGATAATAAGAAGATGAAGGATGAGGAGATTTAAAGACCCATTGATAATAAGAAGAAGAAGGATGTGGAGATTTAAAGACCCATTGATAATAATAAGAAGAAGAAGGATGAGGAGATTTAATGACCCATTGATAATAATAAGAAGAAGGATGAGGAGATTTGAAGACCCATTGATAATAATAATAAGAAGAAGGATGTGGAGATTTAAAGACCCATTGATAATAATAAGAAGAAGAAGGATGAGGAGATTTAAAGACCCATTGATAATAATAAGAAGAAAGATGTGGAGATTTAACGACCCATTGATAATAATAAGAAAAAGAAGGATGTGGAGATTTAAAGACCCATAGATAATAATAATAAGAAAGATGTGGAGATTTAACGACCCATTGATAACAAGAAGAAGAAGGGTGTGGAGATTTAAAGACCCATTGATTATAAGAAGAAGAAGGTTGAGGAGATTTGAAGACCCATTGATAATAATAAGAAGAAGAAGGATGTGGAGATTTAAAGACCCATTGATTATAAGAAGAAGAAGGTTGAGGAGATTTGAAGACCCATTGATAATAATAAGAAGAAGAAGGATGTGGAGATTTAAAGACCCATTGATAATAATAATAAGAAGAAGAAGGATGAGGAGATTTAAAGACCCATTGATAATAATAAGAAGAAGGATGAGGAGATTTGAAGACCCATTGATAATAATAATAAGAAGAAGGATGTGGAGATTTAAAGACCCATTGATAATAAGAAGAAGAAGAAGGATGAGGAGATTTAAAGACCCATTGATAACAATAATAAGATGAAGGATGTGGAGATTTAAAGACCCATTGATAATAAGAAGAAGAGGATGTGGAGATTTAAAGACCCATTGATAATAATAAGAAGAAGAAGGATGAGGAGATGTAAAGACCCATTGACAATAAGAAGAAGAGGATGTGGAGATTTAAAGACCCACTGATAATAATAATAAGAATGATTTGGAGATTTAAAGACCCATTGATAACAAGAAGAAGAAGGGTGTGGAGATTTAAAGACCCATTGATAATAATAATAAGAAGAAGGATGTGGAGATTTAAAGACCCATTGATTTAAAGACCGAAGAAGAAGGATGTGGAGATGTAAAGACCCATTGACAATAATAAGAAGAAGGATGTGTAGATTTAAAGACCCATTGATAATAATAAGAAGAAGAAGGATGTGGAGATTTAAAGACCCATTGATAATAAGAAGAAGAATGTGGAGATTTAAAGACCCATTGATAATAAGAAGAAGAAGGATGTGGAGATTTAAAGACCCATTGATAATAATAAGAAGCAGAAGGATGAGGAGATTTAAAGACCCATTGATAATAATAAGAATAAGGATGCGGAGATTTAAAGACCCATTGATTTAAAGACCCATTGATAACAAGAAGAAGAAGAAGGATGTGTAGATTTAAAGACCCATTGATAATAATAAGAAGAAGAAGGATGTGGGGATTTAAAGACCCATTGATAATATGAAGAAGAAGAATGTGGAGATTTAAAGACCCATTGATAATAATAATAAGAAGAAGGATGTGTAGATTTAAAGACACATTGACAATAAGAAGAAGAAGTATGTGGAGATTTAAAGACACATTGATAATAATAATAATAAGAAGAAGGATGTGTAGATTTAAAGACCCATTGACAATAAGAAGAAGACAGATGTGGAGATTTAAAGACCCATTGATAATAAGAAGAAGAATGTGGAGATTTAAAGACCCATTGATAATAAGAAGAAGAAGGATGTGGAGATTTAAAGACGCATTGATAATAATAATAAGAAGAAGGATGTGAAGATTTAAAGACCCATTGATTTAAAGACCCAAGAAGAAGGATGTGGAGATTTAAAGACCCATTGATAATAATTAGAAGAAGGATATGGAGATTTAAATACCCATTGATAATAAGAAGAAGAAGAAGGATGAGGAGATTTAAAGACCCATTGATAATAATAATAAGAAGGATGTGGAGATTTAAAGACCCATTGATAATAATAAGAAGAAGGACGAGGAGATTTAAAGACCCATTGATTTAAAGACCCAAGAAGAAGGATGTGGAGATGTAAAGACCCATTGACAATAATAAGAAGAAGGATGTGGAGATTTAAATACCCATTGATAATAATAAGAAGAAGGACGAGGAGATTTAAAGACCCATTGATTTAAAGACCCAAGAAGAAGGATGTGGAGATGTAAAGACCCATTGACAATAATAAGAAGAAGGATGTGGAGATTTAAAGACCCATTGATAATAATAATAAGAATAAGGATGAGGAGATTTAAAGACCCATTGATAATAATAAGAAGAAGGATGTGGAGATTTAAAGACCCATTGATAATAAGAAGAAGAAGGATGAGGAGATTTGAAGAACCATTGATAATAATAAGAAGAAGAAGGATGTGGAGATTTAAAGACCCATTGATAATAATAATAAGAGGGATTTGGAGATTTAAAGACCCATTGATAATACGAAGAAGAAGGATGTGGAGATTTAAAGACCCATTGATAATAAGAAGAAGAAGAAGGATGTGGAGATTTAAAGACCCATTGATAATATGAAAAAGAAGGATGTGGAGATTTAAAGACCCATAGATAATAATAAGAAGAAGGATGTGGAGATTTAAAGACCCATTGATAATAATAAGAAGAAGAAGGATGTGGAGATTTAAAGACCCATTGATAATAATAAGTAGAAGAAGGATGTGGAGATTTAAAGACCCATTGATAATAATAAGAAGAAGAAGGATGAGGAGATTTAAAGACCCACTGATAATAATAATAAGAGGGATTTGGAGATTTAAAGACCCATTGATAATACGAAGAAGAAGGATGTGGAGATTTAAAGACCTATTGATAATAATAATAAGAAGAAGGATGTGGAGATTTAACGACCCATTGATAATAATAAGAAGAAGGATGTGGAGATTTAAAGACCCATTGATAATAATAAGAAGAAGAAGGATGAGGAGATTTAAAGACCCATTGATAATAATAAGAAGAAGGATGTGGAGATTTAAAGACCCATTGATAATAATAAGAAGAAGGATGTGGAGATTTAACGACCCATTGATAATAATAATAAGAAGGAGGATGTGGAGATTTAAAGACCCATTGATTTAAAGACCCAAGAAGAAGGTTGTGGAGATTTAAAGACCCATTGATAATAAGTAGAAGAAGGATGTGGAGATTTAAATACCCATTGATAATAATAATAAGAAGAAGGATGAGGAGATTTAAAGACCCATTGATAATAATAATAAGAAGGATGTGGAGATTTAAAGACCCATTGATAATAATAAGAAGAAGGATGAGGAGATTTGAACACCCATTGATAATAAGAAGATGAAGGATGAGGAGATTTAAAGACCCATTGATAATAAGAAGAAGAAGGATGTGGAGATTTAAAGACCCATTGATAATAATAAGAAGAAGAAGGATGAGGAGATTTAATGACCCATTGATAATAATAAGAAGAAGGATGAGGAGATTTGAAGACCCATTGATAATAATAATAAGAAGAAGGATGTGGAGATTTAAAGACCCATTGATAATAATAAGAAGAAGAAGGATGAGGAGATTTAAAGACCCATTGATAATAATAAGAAGAAAGATGTGGAGATTTAACGACCCATTGATAATAATAAGAAAAAGAAGGATGTGGAGATTTAAAGACCCATAGATAATAAGAAGAAGAAAGATGTGGAGATTTAACGACCCATTGATAACAAGAAGAAGAAGGGTGTGGAGATTTAAAGACCCATTGATAATAATAAGAAGAAGAAGGATGTGGAGATTTAAAGACCCATTGATAATAAGAAGAAGAAGGATGAGGAGATTTGAAGACCCATTGATAATAATAATAATAAGAAGGATGAGGAGATTTAAAGACCCATTGATAATATGAAAAAGAAGGATGTGGAGATTTAAAGACCCATAGATAATAAGAAGAAGAAAGATGTGGAGATTTAACGACCCATTGATAACAAGAAGAAGAAGGGTGTGGAGATTTAAAGACCCATTGATAATAATAAGAAGAAGAAGGATGTGGAGATTTAAAGACCCATTGATTTAAAGACCCAAGAAGAAGGATGTGGAGATTTAAAGACCCATTGATAATAATAAGAAGAAGGATGAGGAGATTTAAAGACCCATTGATAATAATAATAAGAAGGATTTGGAGATTTAAAGACCCATTGATAATAATAATAAGAAGAATTACAGTGACTTTTAAAAGTATTCACACCACTTGGATTTTTACTTTAAAAAAAAATAGATTTTGTTGTCACTGTCATACACACAATACCCTATAATGTTAAAATGGAATTATGTTTACAAATGTTTACAAATAATACAAAAGGAAAATCTGAAATATTGTTAATGAGCCTAAATAAGCCTAAATAAGTTCATGAGTAAAAGTGTGCTTATCAAGTCCCATAATACGACTCACTCGGTGTGCAATAAATGCAATCAAATTAAGTATATTTATATATATATATATGCATACACATGGCTAGCAGATGTTAATGCAAGTGTAGTGAAATGCTTGTGCTTCTAGTTCCAACAGTGCAGTAATATCTAACAAGTAATCAAACAATTCCCAACAACTACCTAATACACACAAATCTAACAATAATAGTGTTAAAATGATTTGTGAATGACTAACTAATCTCTGTACCCCACACATAAAATTATCTGTAAGATCCCTTAGTTGAGCAGTCCATTTCAAACACAGATTCAACCACAAAGACCAGGGAGGATTTCCAATGCCTCGCAAATAAGGGCACCTATTGGTAGATGGGTAAAAAAACAGCAGACATTGAATATCCCATTGAGCATGTTGAAGTTATTAATAACACTTTGAATGGTCTATCAATACACCCAGTCACTACAAAGATACAGGCATCCTTCCTTACCCAGTTGCCGGAGAGGAAGGAACTCGCTCAAGGATTTCACCATGAGGCCAATGGTGACTTTAAAACTGTTACAGAATTTAATGGCTGTGATATGTGAAAACATGAGGATGGATCAACAACATTGTAGTTACTCCACAATACTATAACCCAATTGACAGAGTGAAAAGAAGGAAGCCTGTACAGAATACAAATATTCCAAAATATGCATCCTGTTTACAACAAGGCACTAAAGTAAAACTGCAAAAAATGTGACAAAGCAAATCACTTTTTGCCCTGAATACAAAGTGTTATGTTGGGGGCAAATCCAATACAACACGATACTGAGTACCACTTTTAAAGCATAGTGATGTCTGCATCATGTTATGGGTATGTTTGTAATCGTTAAGGACTGGGGAGTTTTTCCAGGATAAAAAATAAATGGAATGGAGCTAAGCAGTGCGAAAATCCTAGAGGAAAAACCTGGTTTAGTCTGACCTCCACCAGTCACAGCGAGATAAATTCACCTTTCAGCAGTACAATAACCTAAAACCCAAGGCCAAAACTACACTGGAGATGCTTACCAAGAAGACAGTGAATGTTCCTGAGTGGCTGAGTTGAAAATCTATGGCATGTCTATCTGTATTGAATTTTTTATAAATGTGCAAACATTTCTAAAAACATGTTTTCACTTTGTAATTATGGGATATTGTGTGTAGATGTGTGAAAAATACAGTTTAGGAACAAAATGTGGAATAAATCAAGGGGTATGAATACTTTCTGAAAGCACTGTATATATCCTGATTATTTGATTCTGAATCAGAGGACAGCAGGATATGGTTGTCCCCTTAACGTTTACTTGAAGGTTGACTCAGTGATGACTTAGGTGCACAAAGTAAACCGCATAGTGTGTCAATTCTGCAGTAAGCATTGAAGCACAAGGCTAAACTCCCACACTGTTTTGGTCCCATACAACACTCTAACAGAGGGAAGCAAACCCATGCACATGCAACAGATTCTGTGTGTGACTGTGTGGGAGTCTTGTATCTCATGCAATGTCTGCAGTGCTGCTCATGGAAATGTAATTTCACAGAATTGACCTTTAAACAGGTACAGTATTTGTGACCCACCACCTGGATTTGGTCCTATATAACAACATTTTGAATTATGTTTGTTTACATTGGATAAAAGTAGAGACTCGGGGCTAGAACATGTTGTCATACACTGCAGTTGAGGACCAATGGGAAAGTAATTCTGCTATGAAAGTTAATAAACTTGTAACCCCTCTTTTGAGAAAATGTCCCGTGAATGTTTTGGTAAACCCACTGGAGAGGTCTACTGGAGAGCTCTCAGATAGATTGTAGCTTCCATCAATGTAATTGTCTGCAACACTTCCAATCCCCAATATATTTTTTCGCAAATAAATAAATAAATACACACACACACACACACACACACGCACACACGCACACACGCACACACGCACACACGCACACACGCACACACGCATACACACATACATACATACATACATACATGCATACATACATACATACATACATACATACATACATACATACATACATACATACATACATACATACATACATACATACATACATACATACATACATACAAACATACATACATACATACATACATACATACATACATACATACATACATACATACATACATACATACATACATACATACATACATGTACAGTACCTGTCAAAAGTTTGGACACGCCTACTCATTCTAAGATTTTTCTTTATTTTTACAATTTTCTACAATGTAGAATAATAGTGAAGACATCAAAACTATGAAATAACACATATGGAATCATGTTTTAACCAGAAAATGTGTTAAACAAATCAAAATGTATTTTATTTTTTATATTCTTCAATGTAGCCACCCTTTGCATTGATGACAGCTTTGCACACTCTTGGCATTCTCTCAACCAGCTTCATGAGGAAGTCACCTGGAATGCATTTAACAGGTGTGGCTTGTTAATGTGTGGAATTTATTTCCTTCGTAATTTGTTTGAGCCAATCAGTTGTGACAAGCTAGGGGTGATATACAGAAGATGGCCCCATTGGGTAAAAGATCAAGTCCATATTATGGTATGAACAGCTAAAATAAGCAAAGAGAAATGACAGACCATCATTACTTTAAGACATGAAGATCAGTCAATCTGGAAAATTTCAAGAACATTGAAAGTTTCTTCAAGTGCAGTCGCAAAAACCATCAAGCGCTATGATGAAAACTGTCTCTCATGAGGACTGCCACAGGAAAGGAAGACCCAGAGTTACTTCGGTTGCAGAGGATAAAGTCGTTAGAGTTACCAGCCTCAGATTGCAGCCCAAATAAGTAACAGACACATCTCAACATCAACTGTTCAAAGGAGACTGCATGAATCAGGCCTTCATGGTCGAATTGCTGCAAAGAAACCACTACTCTTGAGCCAAGAAACACAAGCAATGGACATTAGACCGGTGAAAGTCCAAATTTGGGTGCAAATTTGAGATTGTTGGTTCCAACCGCTGTGTCTTTGTGAGAGTCACAGTAAGTGAACGGATGATGTCTGCATGTGTGGTTCCCACCGTGAAGCATGGAGGAGGAGGTGTGATGGTGTGGGGGTACTTTGCTGGTGACACTGTCAATGATTTATTTAGAATTCAAAGCACTCTTAACCAGCATGGCCACCACAGCATTCCTCAGCAATACACCATCGCATCTGGTTTGCGCTTAGTGGGACTATAATTTGACCCAACACACCTCTTTCCTATAACCTCAAACTCCCCCAGTGGCATAGCTTCTGCCAGAGCAGCCAGTGAGGTCGTACCAGGGCCCGCAACGTACATGGGCCCGGTGACGGGCACAGAATACCACCCCACTATGCCCAAATATTAATTGCTGACTCTGGCCCATCACATCCACAATTTGACAAGAAGGTCTTTCTTTAACATACGCTGTATGATAAATGATCCTATTGATGTTTTTTTTTCTACGACATAAGTCAGCATGATATTTTAGTGTATTGATGACAATAAATCAAATTCCCTTGCTAAATAAATCATGTTATTCAATAGTTTCAATACCATGTTAAGATAATGAAATGCATTCTGGGATTTGTTGTGCAAATACTCTTCAAAGACTTGTTGTTTCTGTCATAATTGTAAGCAGCAGTTGAGCTAGCTATCAAGAGACAAAGGCCGAAAGGAAATAGAGTCGAGAATAGAAAATTACGGATTTAAAAATCAGCAATGTATCAACACAAGAGTGGAGCCCAAAAGAGGAAGGCCAAAATGAGAAAGCAATAAAAGTATCAAAATTAGTTCAATTAGATTACTTTTTCAAATGCAGTTCAAGTGCAGCCATTGCCAGCACAAGCAATGTCGCGGGACCAGAAGAGGATGTAGGTTTATCAGCGCAAGCTGCATCTTTTAGCGGGTCAAGTGAGCCTAGGCCAAGCTGTTCAATCATGCCAGAAGAAACAACTTTGACAGAGGAGGATACAGGTTGTCAGGTATCGGTGGATACGACCCTGAGCACAAGCCAGGCCAGACAAGCTAGCCTTGAGGGGAGGAAGAGGGGCAGGGAGAGGCTAGAATCGTGGTGGCTGAGGAAACAGGTGGAAGTAGGACAGATGGCCTTTTAACCTATGCAACTCCGGGATGCTGGCAGAGTTCCTTTGTCCAGTGTCTGTGTTCTGTTACCCATTTTAATCGTTTTTGAGTGGCCAGTCTGAGATACGGCTTTTTCTTTGCAACTCTGCATAGAAGGCCAGCATCCCAGAGTCGCCTCTTCACTGTTGACATTGAGACTGGTGCTTTGCGGGTAGTATTTAATGAAGTTGCCAGTTGAGGACTTATGAGGCGTCTGTTTCTCAAACTAGACACTCTAATGTACTTGTCCTCTCGCTCAGTTGTGCACCGGGACCTCCCATCCTCTTTCTATTCTGGTTAGAGACAGTTTGCGCTGTTCTTGCGCTGTTCTGTGACGGGAGTAGTACACAGCGCTGTACTATTTTCCCGCATGGAAGAGCCTTGTTGTTTATTTAAACACATAAACTGAACTCTCCATACAAAAAGAATAAACGTAACTTGAATAACCGAAACCGAAAACAGTACCGTGAAAAGCACAGACACAAACAAACAGTGAAACCCACAAACAAACAGTGAAGCCCATATGAAGAATATTTGCTGGTCTGTGGTGTGTAATGAGGAGCAACCAGACGCTGATATTGACACATTTATGATGTTTCATATTCCAGTTACTAATAAGCATGTAACCATTAAGAATATGACTGTAAAAACTATTAAATCCCTGTGGGTTGATGAGGAATTGAAAAATGGTATAGTTGAGAGGTATGAGGTAAATGGGTATGGCAAATATGTCTGGCAGCCCAACTGATTGGGAAAGGTACTGCAAATTTAGAAATCATGTGACTAAGCTAAATAAAAAATACAATAAACTATACTATGAAACAAAGATATATGATACATAAAATTATAGTAAAAAGCTTTGGAGCTTTAAATGACATTTTTGGGAAAAAGCCAACTCAATGAATCAGATGGCTCATTCATCACAAAATGCACTGATATTGCCAACTACTTTAATTACTTTTTCATTGGCAAGATAAACACACTTAGGGATAACATTCCAGCAACAATCGCTGACACCGACAAATTATGAAAGACAATAATTGTTCTTTTGAATTCCGTAAAGTCAGTGTGGAAGAGGTGGAGAAATTATTGTTGTCTATCAACAATGACAAGCCACCGGGATGTGACAATCTGGATGGAAAATTACTGAGGATAATAGTGGACGATATTGCCACTCCTATTTGCCACATCTTCAATTTAGCCTACTAGAAAGTACGTGCCCTCAGGCCTGGAGGGAAGCTAAAGTCATTACGCTAGCCAAGAATAGTGAAGCCCCCTTGACTGGCTAAAATAGCTGACCAATCAGTCTGTTACCAACTCTTAGTAAACTTCTGGAAAAGTGTTTGACCAGATACAATGCTATTTCACAGTAAACAAATTGACAACAGATGTTCTGCACGCATATAGGGAAGAGCACTCAACAAGCACAGCAATTACACAAATGACTGATGATTGGCTGAGAGAAATTGATGATAAAATGATTGTGGGGGCTGTTTTGTTAGACTTCAGTGCAGTTTTCAACATTATTAATTATAGTCTGCTGCTGGACAACGTATGTGTTATAGCTTTACACCCTCTGCTATAATGTGGTTAAATAGTTACTTGTCTAACAGAACACAGACGGTGTTCTTTAATGGAAGCCTCTCAAACATAATCCAGGTAGAATCAGGAATTGCCCAGGGTAGCTGTTTAGGCCCTTTGCCACTGGCTTTGAGTAAGGCCAGTGTGTCTATGTATGCAGATTACTCAACACTGTACACGTCAGCTACTACAGCGACTGAAATGACTGCAACACTTAACAAAGAGCTGCAGGTAGTTTCGGGATGGGTAGCAAGGAATAAGTTAGTTCTACATTTTTCCAAAACAAAAAGCATTGTATTTGGGACAATTCATTCACTGAACCCTAAACCTCAACTAAATCTTGTAATGCATAATGTGACTAAACTGCTTGGAGTAACCCTGGATTGTGAACTGTCATTGTCAAAACATATTGATACAACAGTAGCTAAGATGGGGAGAAGTCTGTCCATAATAAAGCGCTGCTCTGCCTTCTTAACAACACTATCAACAAGGCAGGTCCTACAGACTCTAGTTTCTACCTTCTTAACAACACTATCAACAAGGCAGGTCCTACAGGCTCTAGTTTGTCGCACCTGGACTACTGTTCAGTCGTGTGGTCAGGTGCCACAAAGAGGGATTTGGAAAAATTGCAGTTGTCTCAGAACAAGGGCATACACTTAGTGTGTTGGGAATTCTGTAATGAATGTATTGTAATGTTTTTAAAATTGTATATCTGTCTTAATTTTGCAGGACCCCATGAAGAGTGGGGCGGCAGGGTAGCCTAGTGGTTAGAGTGTTGGACTAGTAACCGGAAGGTTGCAAGTTCAAATCCCCGAGCTGACAAGGTACAAATCTGTCGTTCTGCCCCTGAACAGACAGTAAACCCACTGTTCCTAGGCCGTCAAAATAAGAATTTGTTCTTAACTGACCGGCCTAGTTAAATAAAGGTTAAAAAAAAAATAATAATAATAATACATATGTCAACTCCAGTCATACTTTATCAAAAGCCTTCTCAAAGTCTGCTATTAATGCCATGCCTAGTTTCCCAGATATTTCAGTGTTCTATTGTTTCCAGTACTTGTCTTATATTATCTCCAGTGTATCGCCCATGTAAAAAACATATCTGATTAGAATTAATAATATGCATCAAATCCCTTTTTTTTCTATGCACTATACATTTTGCTTGAATTTTTGCATCACAACACTAAAATGTAAGGGGCATCCAATGATTTAAATGGACTGGATCTTTACATTTACCACTTGTATCCTGTTTCAGTAATAATGAAGTCAGACCTTCTTATTTAGTGTCCAATAATCTACCATCTACATAGGAGTGGATAAAACATACTATAAAAATAATAAAAGTTTGTTAGACCTCCACTGGTAGACCTCAACAGGAAGACCTCCACTGGTAGACCTCCACTGGTAGACCTCCCCTGGTAGACCTCCACTGATAGACCTCCACTGGTAGACCTCCACTGGTATGCCATCGAGCACTGGAGTTTGGTATACCTCAACTGGTTTGCCATCCAGCACTGGAGTTTGGTATACCTCAACCGGTTTGCCATCCAGCATTGGAGTTTGGTATACCTCAACTGTAATGCTACCCAGCACTGGAGTTTTTTATACCTCAACTGGTTTGCCATCCAGCACTGGAGTTTGGTATACCTCAACTGGTATTCTACCCAGCCCTGGAGATTGGTATACCTCAAATGGTATGCAATCCAGCCCTGGAGTTTGGTATACCTCAACCAGTGTGCTATCCAGCCCTGCAGTTTGGTATATCTCCACTGGTATACCTCAACTGGTTTGCCATCCAGCACTGGAGTTTGGTATACCTCAACTGGTATTCTACCCAGCCCTGGAGATTGGTATACCTCAAATGGTATGCAATCCAGCCCTGGAGTTTGGTATACCTCAACCAGTGTGCTATCCAGCCCTGCAGTTTGGTATATCTCCACTGGTATACCTCAACTGGTTTGCCATCCAGCACTGGAGTTTGGTATACCTCAACTGGTATGCTACCCAGCCCTGGAGTTTGGTATACCTCAATTGGTAGACCTCCACTGTTATGCCATCCAACACTGGAGTTTGGTACACCTCAACTGGTTTGCCATCCAGCCTTGGAGTTTGGTACACCTCAACTGGTATGCTACCCAGCACTGGAGTTTGGTATACCTCAACTGGTTTGCCATCCAGCACTGGAGTTTGGTATACCTCAACTGGTATGCTACCCAGCCCTGGAGTTTGGTATACCCCAACTGGTATGCTACCCAGTCCTGGAGTTTGGTATACCTCAACTGGTATGTTACCCAGCCCTGGAGTTTGGTATACCTCAACTGGTATGCTACCCAGCCCTGGAGTTTGGTATACCTCAACCGGTATGCTACCCTGCACTGGAGTTTGGTATACCTCAACTGGTTTGCCTTCCAGCACTGGAGTTAGGTATACCTCCACTGGTATACCTCAACTGGTTTGCCATCCAGCACTGGAGTTTGGTATACCTTAACTGGTATGCTACCCAGCCCTGGAGTTTGGTATACCTCAACTGGTATGCTACCCAGCCCTGGAGTTTGGTATACCTCAAATGGTATGCTACCCAGCCCTGGAGTTTGGTATACATCAACTGGTATGCTACCCAGCCCTGGAGTTTGGTATACCTCAACCGGTATGCTACCCAGCCCTGGAGATTGGTATACCTCAACTGGTATGCTACCCAGCACTGGAGTTTGGTATACCTCAACTGGTTTGCCATCCAGCACTGGAGTTTTGAAGACCTCAACTGGTTTGCCATCCAGCACTGGAGTTTGGTATACCTCAACTGGTATGCTATAGCCCTGGAGTTTGGTAGACCTCCACTGGTAAACCTCCACTGGTAGACCTCCACTGGTGTGCTATCCAGCCTTGGAGTTTGGTATACCTCAACTGGTGTGCAATCCAGCCCTGGAGTATGGTATACATCCACTGGTGTGCTATCCAGCCCTGGAGTTTGGTATACCTCCAATGGTAGACCTCCACTGGTAGACCTCCCCTGGTAGACCTCCACTGGTAGACCTCCCCTGGTAGATCTCCACTGGTAGACCTCCACTGGTAGACCTCCCCTGGTAGACCTCCATTGGTAGACCTCCACTGGTAGACCTCCACTGGTAGAACACCACTGGTAGACCTCCACTGGTGTGCTATCCAGCCCTGGAGTTTGGTATACCTCAACTGGTGTGCTATCCAAACCTGGAGTATGGTAGACCTCCACTGGTATGCCATCCAGCACTGGAGTTTGGTATACCTCAACTGGTATGCTAACCAGCCCTGGAGTTTAGTATACCTCAACTGGTTTGCCATCCAGCACTGGAGTTTGGAATACTTCAATTGGTTTGCCATCCAGCACTGGAGTTTGGTATACATCAACTGGTAAGCTACCCAGCCCTGGAGTTTGGTATACCTCAGCTGGTTTGCCATCCAGCACTGGAGTTTGGTATACCTCAACTGGTTTTCCATCCAGCAATGGAGTTTGGTATACCTCAACTGGTTTGCCATCCAGCACTGGAGTTTGGTAAACCTCAACTGGTTTGCCATCAAACTCTGGATTTTGGTAGACCTCCACTGGTAGACCTCCCCTGGTAGACCTCCACTGGTATACCTCCACTGGTATGTCATCCAGCCCTGGAGTTTGGTATACCTCCACTGGTTTGTCATCCAGCACTGGAGTTTGGTATACCTCAACTGGTTTGCCATCCAGCCATGGAGTTTGGTATACCTCAACTGGTTTGCAATCAAGCCCTGGAGTTTGGTCAACCTCAACTGGTTTGCCATCCAGCACTGGAGTTTGGTATACCTCAACTGGTTTGCCATCCAGCACTGGAGTTTTGTATACCTCAACTGGTATGCTACCCAGCCCTGGAGTTTGGTATACCTCAACTGGTTTGCCATCCAGCACTGGAGTTTGGAATAACTCAACTGGTTTGCCATCCAGCACTGGAGTTTGGTATACCTCCACTGGTTTGCCATCCAGCACTGGAGTTTGGTATACCTCAACTGGTTTGCCATCCAGCCCTGGAGTTTGGTATACCTCAACTGGTTTGCAATCAAGCCCTGGAATTTGGTATACCTCAACTGGTTTGCCATCCAGCACTGGAGTTTGGTATACCTCAACTGGTTTGCCATCCAGCACTGGAGTTTTGTATACCTCAACTGGAATGCTACCCAGCCCTGGAGTTTGGTATACCTCAACTGGTTTGCCATCCAGCACTGGAGTTTGGTATACCTCAACTGGTATTCTATAGCCCTGGAGTTTGGTAGACCTCCACTGGTAAATCTCCACTGGTAGACCTCCACTGGTATGCCATCCAGCCCTGGAGTTTTTTATACCTCAACTGTTATGCTATCCAGCCCTGTTTGGTATATCTCAACTGGTTTGCCATCCAGCACTGGAGTTTTGTAGACCTCAACTGGTTGGCCATCCAGCACTGGCATTTGGTATACCTCCACTGGTGTGCTATGCAGCCCTGGAGTATGGTATACCTCAACTGGTTTGCCATCCAGCACTGGAGTTTTGTAGACCTCAACTGGTTTCCCATCCAGCAATGGAGTTTGGTATACCTCAACTGGTTTGCCATCCAGCACTGGAGTTTGGTCAACCTCAACTGGTTTGCCATCCAGCACTGGAGTTTGGTATACCTCAACTGGTATTCTATAGCCCTGGAGTTTGGTAGACCTCCACTGGTAAATCTCCACTGGTAGACCTCCACTGGTGTACTATCCAGCCCTGGAGTATGGTATACCTCCACTGGTGTGCTATCCAGCCCTGGAGTTTGGTATACCTCCACTGGAAGACCTCCACTGGTAGACCTCCCCTGGTAGACCTCCACTGGTAGACCTCCCCTGGTAGACCTCCACTGGTAGACCTCCACTGGTAGACCTCCACTGCTAGACCTCCACTGGTAGACCTCCATTGGTAGACCTCCCCTGGTAGATCTCCCCATTGGTAGACCTCCACTGGTAGACCTCCACTGGTAGACCTCCCCTGGTAGACCTCCATTGGTAGACCTCCACTGGTAGACCTCCCCTGGTAGACCTCCACTGGTAGACCTCCACTGTTAGACCTCCACTGGTAGACCTCCATTGGTAGACCTCCCCTGGTAGATCTCCCCATTGGTAGACCTCCACTGGTAGACCTCCACTGGTAGACCTCCCCTGGTAGACCTCCATTGGTAGACCTCCACTGGTAGACCTCCACTGGTAGACCTCCACTGGTGTGCTATCCAGCCCTGGAGTTTGGTATACCTCAACTGGTGTGCTATCCAGCCCTGGAGTATGGTAGACCTCCACTGGTATGCCATCCAGCCCTGGAGTTTGGTATACCTCAACTGTTATGCTATCCAGTCCTGTTTGGTATATCTCAACTGGTTTGCCATCCAGCACTGGAGTTTTGTAGACCTCAACTGGTTGGCCATCCAGCACTGGCATTTGGTATACCTCCACTGGTGTGCTATGCAGCCCTGGAGTATGGTATACCTCCACTGGTTTGCCATCCAGCACTGGAGTTTGGTATACCTCAACTGGTTTTCCATCCAGCAATGGAGTTTGGTATACCTCAACTGGTTTGCCATCCAGCACTGGAGTTTTGTAGACCTCAACTGGTTTGCCATCCAGCCCTGGAGTTTGGTATACCTCAACTGGTTTGCCATCCAGCACTGGAGTTTAGTCAACCTCAACTGGTTTGCCATCCAACCCTGGATTTTGGTAGACCTCCACTGGTAGACCTCCCCTGGTAGACCTCCACTGGTAGACATCCACTGGTAGACCTCCACTGGTAGACCTCCATTGGTAGACCTCCCCTGGTAGACCTCCATTGGTAGACCTCCACTGGTAGTCCTCCACTGGTAGACCGCCCCTGGTAGATCTCCACTGGTAGACCTCCACTGGTATGCCATCCAGCCCTGGAGTTTGGTATACCTCAACTGCTATGCTATCCAGCCCTGTTTGGTATATCTCAACTGGTTTGCCATCCAGCACTGGAGTTTGGTATACCTCAACTGGTTGGCCATCCAGCACTGGAGTTTGGTATACCTCAACTGGTATTCTATAGCCCTGGAGTTTGGTAGACCTCCACTGGTAAATCTCCACTGGTAGACCTCCACTGGTGTGCTATCCAGCCCTGGAGTATGGTATACCTCCACTGGTTTGCTATCCAGCCCTGGAGTTTGGTATACCTCCACTGGAAGACCTCCACTGGTAGACCTCCCCTGGTAGACCTCCACTGGTAGACCTCCCCTGGTAGACCTCCACTGGTAGACCTCCACTGTTAGACCTCCACTGGTAGACCTCCATTGGTAGACCTCCCCTGGTAGATCTCCCCATTGGTAGACCTCCACTGGTAGACCTCCACTGGTAGACCTCCCCTCCCCTGGTAGACCTCCATTGGTAGACCTCCACTGGTAGACCTCATCCAGCAATGGAGTTTGGTATACCTCAACTGGTTTGCCATCCAGCACTGGAGTTTGGTATACCTCAACTGGTTTGCCATCAGCACTGGAGTTTGGAATACCTCAACTGGTTTGCTATTCAGCACTGGAGTTTGGTAGACCTCAATGGGTTTGCAATCCAGCCCTGGAGTTGGTATACCTCAACTGGTATGTCATCCAGCCCTGGAGTTTGGAATACCTCAACTGGTTTGCCATCCAGCACTGGAGTTTGGTATACCTCAACTGGTTTGCCATCAGCACTTTAGTTTGGTATACCTCAACTGGTATGCTATCCAGCACTGTAGTTTGGTATACCTCAACTGGTATGCTATCCAGCACTTTAGTTTGGTATACCTCAACTGGTATGCTATCCAGCACTGTAGTTTGGTATACCTCAACTGGTTTGCCATCCAGCACTGGAGCTTGGTATACCTCAACTGGTTTGCCATCCAGCACCTGAGACTTAAATGCTTTAATTGCATCAAGAAGTCCTTCCTCTGTTATTTCACCTTCACATGAGTCTTTCTGTACAGATGTTCATTTTACATAGGTAATAGAAAAAAATCGATACAGTTATTTTCAGTTAGAGGAGATGGAGGAGATGAAACAAAAATATATGCTTGCTTCCTCCTTCAAAATAAAATTTTGTGACTTATTTTTATAATATATTACACTTGATCTTTCTTGAATAAGCCCCTGGCATCTCTTTAAGGATTCACATGTGAGGCCATGAGCTGAACAGAGTGAGTAAGGTAGTGTAGTAAACGATCAAAGATTTCATGACTAAAAGTGGTAAAAGTAGTATCAAAAAGCAGTAGTAAATATACACTTCATCTCGTCCTTGGCTTACATCCTTATTTGACTTTAGTGCAGGTCATGTTGTTCTTCACATTACCGTCTACTGTAAACACACACTATATCAAATTAAATTGAAGTGTATCACAGTAGTAAAATTGTTACTTGCATCGTGGAGTATTTTGTTTAGACATGTAGCTTGCTAGCAAAACAATTAACCATAATCCCAAATCATACTACCATGTACTATGCATGAAATCTGCAGGTAGCTAAAGCTAACCAACTAGGTTCAATGTTAGCTAGCTAGGTAACATTAGGCTATAAGTAACAATGCAAATTTTTCTGAGGTATGAATAATATTAAGTCAAAGTCAATACTTTGTAGAGCCATCTTTTGCAGCAATTACAGCTGCAAGTCCATTGGGGCACGTCTCTATAAGCTTGGCACATCAAGTCACTGGGATTTTTGCCCATTCTGTTCAAGCTCCTTCAAATGAATGGGTTCCGCTGGTGTACAGCAATCTTTAAGACATACCACAGATGCTCAAATACATTGAGGTCTGGGCTTTGACTAGGCCATTCCAAGACATTTAAATGTTCCCCCTTAAACCACTTGAGTGTTGCTTTAGCAGTATGCTTCGGGTCATTGTCCTGCTGTCCCAGCCTCAAATCTCTCGCAGATTTCCCTCAAGAATTTCCCTGTATTTAGTGCCATCCATCATTCCTTCAATTCAGACCAGTTTCTCAGTCCCTTCTGATGTGCTTCACTGTGGGGATGTTGTTCTCAGGGTGATGATGTGTCAGACATTTTTATTGATTGCCAAAAAGCTCAATTTTTGGCTCATCTGACCAGAATAGCTTCTTTCATATGTTTCGGGAGTCTCCCACATGACTTTTGGCGAACTCAAAATGTGTTTGCTTATTTTTTTCTTCAAGCAATGGCTTTTTTCTGGCCAATCTTCCATAAAGCCCAGCTCTGTGGAGTGTACAGGTTAAAGTGGTCCTATTTCAGAACAGGTGTATATATACAGAGATCATGTGACAGATCATGTGACACTTAGATTGCACACATGTGGACTTTATTCAACTAATTATGTGACTTCTGAAGGCAATTTGTTCAAGATTTGATTTGGGGGCTTCATGGCAAAGGGGTGAATACATATGCAATCACTACTTTCCATTTTAAAATATATTTAAACAAGTTATTTTTTTCATTTCACTTCACCAATTTGGACTATTTTGTGCATGTCCATTACATGAAATCAAAATAAAAATCCATTTAAATTACAGGTTGTAATGCAACAAAATAGAAAAAAAGGGGGGTTGAATACTTTTGCAAGGCACTGTACTTCCTATAAGGCGTATAATACCATGCATTATGGATGGTATGGTAGAAGGGGTATAAATCGTATGGTAATACACCATAAATAGCTGATATTTATTGTTATAATGATGACACCAAGACATTATGGAGGAGTGTTCCCAGGTAAAGCTGATTCAACAGTCAGTCAACAAATCAAATTGTATTTGTCACATACACATGGTTAGCAGACGTTAATGCGAGTGTAGTGAAATGCTTGTGCTTCTAGTTCCGACATTGCAGTAATAACCAACAAGTAATCTAACCTAACAATTCCACAACTACTACCTTATACACACATGTGTAAAGGAATGAAGAATATGTACATAAAAATATATGAATGAGTGATGGTACAGAACGGCATAGGCAAGATGCAGTAGATGGTATCGAGTACAGTATATACATATGAGATGAGTAATGTAGGGTATGTAAACATTATATGAACCTCTTGAAGCTAGGGGGCACTATTTTTATTTTTGGAAAAATAACATTCCCAAAGTCGACGGCCTATTTCTCAGGACCAGATGCTAGAATATGCATATAATTGACAGCTTAGGATAGAAAACACACTAAAGTTTCCAAAACTGTAAAAATATTGTCTGTGAGCATAACAGAACTGATATTGCAGGCGAAAGCCTGAGAAAAATTCAATCAGGAAGTGACTCTTATTTTGAAACCTTGTGTTCCTATGCATCCCTACTGACCATTGAAAGGGATATCAACCAGATTCCTTTTTCTATGGCTTCCCTAAGGTGTTTACAGCCTTTAGACGTAGTTTCAGGCCTTTATTTTGAAGAATTAGTGTTTACCCAACGTGGTCAGGTGGGGGCTCTCAGAGTGATTTTTGCGCAAATGAGAGAGGCGGCCATTGTTACTCCCGGTCCTAGTGAAAAGCCAACTGTCCCGGTTGATATATTATCGAATAGATATTTGAAAAACACCTTGAGGATTGATTATAAAAAACGTTCGACATGTTTCTGTCGACATTATGGATATAATTTGGAATTTTTGTCTGCGTTGTCGTGACCGCTATTTCCGGTGGATTTCTGGGCATAACGCACCAAACTAACGGAGGTAATTGGATATAAAAAATATCTTTATGGAACAAAAGGAACATTTGATGTCTAACTGGGTGACTCGTGAGTGAAAACATCCGAAGATCATCAAAGGTAAATGATTAATTTGATTGCTTTTCTGATTTTCGTGACCAAGTTACCTGATGCTAGGTGTACTTATTGTTTTGTTATGCTATCGATAAACTTACACAAACGCTTGTATTGCTTTCACTGTAAAGAATAATTTCAAAATCTAAGACGACAGGGTGATTAACAAAAGGCTAAGCTGTGTTTCGCTATATTTCACTTGTGATTTCATGAATATGAATATTTTCTAGTAATATTTTTTGACTGTTGCGCTATGCTATTCACCGTTGCTGATGACAAATATACCGGATCCGGGAGGGGTAGTTCCAAGAGTGGCTAGTGATACATGTATTACATAAAGATGGCAAGATGCAGTAGATGGTATAAGAGTATAGTATATACATATGAGATGAGTAATGTAGGATATGTAAACATTATATGAAGTGGCATTGTTTAAAGTGGCTAGTGATACATTTTTTACATCAATTTTTCCATTATTAAAGTGGCTAGAGTTGAGTCAGTATGTTGGCAGCAGCCACTCAATGTTAGTGGTGGCTGTTTAACAGTCTGGTGGCCTTGAGATAGAAGCTGTTTTTCAGTCTCTCGTTCCCTGCTTTGATGCACCTGTACTGACCTCGCCTTCTGGATGATAGCGGGGTGAACAGGCAGTGGCTCGGGTGGTTGTTGTCCTTGATGATCTTTATGGCCTTCCTGTGACATCGGGTGGTGTAGGTGTCCTGGAGGGCAGGTAGTTTGCCCTCGGTGATGCGTTGTGCAGAAGTCACTACCCTCTGGGGAGCCTTACGGTTGTGGGCGGAGCAGTTGCAGTGGTTGGTGATCAAGCCCACTACTGTTGTGTCGTTTGCAAACTTGATGATTGAGTCGGAGGAGTGCATGGACACAGTCGTGGGTGAACAGGGAGTACAGGAGGGAGTTGAGCACACACCCTTGTGTGGCCCCCATGTTGAGGGTCAGCGAAGTGGAGGTGTTGTTTCCTACTTTTACCACCTGGGGGAAAGTCCAGGACCCAGATGCACAGGGAGGGTTGGAGACCCAGGGCATTCAGCTTGATGAACTGAACTCAACGAAACGTATTCTTACATAAACTCAGCAAAAAAATCATGTCCTCACTGTCAACTGCGTTTATTTTCAGCAAACTTAGCATGTGTAAATATTTGTATGAACACAACAAGATTCAACAACTGAGACTTAACTGAACAAGTTCCACAGATATGTGACTAACAGAAATTGAATAATGTGTCCCTGAACAAAGGGGGTGTCAGAATCAAAAGTAACGGTCTGGTGTGGCCACCAGCTGCATTAAGTACTGCAGTGCATCTCCTCATGGACTACGCCAGATTTGCCAGTTCTTGCTGTACCCCACTCTTCCACCAAGGCACCTGCAAGTTCACAGACATTTCTGGGGGGAATGGCCCTTGCCCTCACCCTCCAATCCAACAGGTCCCAGACATGCACAATGGGATTATGATCCCAGCGACAGTCCAGTGACAGTGTGCCTATAGGCGACATTGTTGCCTGTGATGTCTGGTGGGGACCTGCCTTACAACAGGCCTACAAGCCCTCAGTCCAGCCTCTCTCAGCCTATTGTGGACAGTCTGAGCACTGATGGAGGGATTGTGTGTTCCTGGTGTAACT